>NC_043983.1:9617320-9887320 GCF_902150065.1 Myripristis murdjan | reverse complement strand
AACTGCAACATTAAACGTTCGGATTACCTCATGACAGTAGCTGGAATTTGCCAAGAAAACATCTATCCCGCTACGATCGTCATATTTTTGATTTGCGTTTGTCCTCTTGTTTAGATAGCTTGGTAGCCTTGCAAGATGCAATGAATTAATATGGATAAACAGCAAAAATTGTTGGAGAAATTCACGTTTCAATTGATCACATTCTCAATAGAACATATAACCTCTTAAAATCCTTAAAATTGTCACGCTGCTTCTCGCTTTACTATGTCAGTGCGTTTATTTTTTAGCTTATGATCGTATGTGAAACTGTTTTATTTAAAGTAACTGCACACTTTTTCCTCCTATATTTTAAATCAATATTTTTGCATTTACTTACAATAAGTGAATTTTCAGGAAAAGGTCTGTATTTCTTCTTGAATTGGATATTTTGATATTTTGTCCACGCACTTGCTCCCTCCTTGCTTGTCTTACCTCCTCGCCTGTGTGTTGGTCTGTTTCTATTATTGCTGTTCCCTGTCTCCCTTTCTGACAATTTCATGCTACTGTTTGTCTCCTCCATTCAAATGTATCACTAAATGTCACATACACAAGCTAATCTCTGCAATGAATGAGGCAAATTAAATGAATAGAGCTAACTGCAGCTGTAACAAAAGGGAGATGGTACAGAAATGGTATGCCTCCAGTCAGTCCGATAATGGCACAAGGTGGGCGTTAAGAGAAAAGGTCATTGTGAGTGTCAGCCTGGGTTGACCGAGGTCCTGCACCCACAGCTTGGTGTATGCGTCTTACTGTGAGTCACAGCATGTGAACCACTGGCCATGACTTGTGTGTCTATTGTGTACCGTATAGCCATTGATAGAATAACAGTGTTGTGGAAATCCTATAGTTTTTCAGGAGGAGCCATCAAAGAAAGAGCCATCATCATCACCCACTCTATTCATTGTGGAGCACGTTAGCTCATGGTCATAACCATGACAACACTTTTCAATCACTGCTCCATCTTGAACATGTGTGAGTGCGTGTGAAAGTGTGCGCAATTGTGCATGGGCATGTGAGCACCCTTAAAATGTGTGTGTGTGTGTGTGTGTGTGTGTGTGTGTGTGTGTGTTCCCATCTGTGCAACACCGAGAGGTATGGGCTGAATGGAGACATGTAGTTGCAACATATATCATCATACCTACATCATATGAACATAGACAGCAGACACTACAGAGATGTATTGATCCGGTGCTGGATAATAAATGACCTACTGTCAGCTGGCTAAAATGAAAGGCATGAAAAAACAGGAGGGTTTGCGGGAATATCGAAGCATTCTTCACCATTTACAGAAAAAGAAAATATTGTGGAGTATATCTGTTACACAACAGCACTTCAGCCCTGAAGGTCTTTCTAAGATGGTGCAACACAAACATCAGTGAGCCTGTGGTGAACTGCACCAGGAGCTGCTTTGAAACGTGCAACTCTGAAGCTTTGGCTTACGCACACGGTAAAACCAGTTTTAAAAAGTGAGTTTTCTTTTCAGTATTACTGTACAGCACTATAGTCATCCCTCACCAAGATATGGGAGTTCCTAGAAATCAATAATTGCATTCAAATGGAGTTTTAGTGGCTGGGTGGGCTATAGTTTCCCTTGTAACAATATTGTCTCAACACTGGTAAGACCAACCAGCTGTCCTGCAAAGTGGAAATATCCCACTTGTTGAGACTGAAATATTATTACGATTGCTGCAACAATATGCCATCTGTAGAGCTCACTTGCTGTAGACTCACTTACTAAAAACTTGGAGGTTTGTGGTATAGTTGATGTAAGAAAGTCCATGTCTGATGCCATCACGAACTAAAGCTTGATGTCAGAAGTGCTTTGGTAACCGTGGCACTTGCCTCTTCCAGTGTAGATTAGTAAAGTAATGTAATGTTGTGTGTTTGTATTCAGGAGCAGCACCAAATCAGGGTGCCATTCTGTGCAGCTAGGGTTACTGCTGTTCAGCAAGCCTGGTGGAGGACAGTAGGTGTAAAAGAAGGCTGTCAATCAAGCGAGGGTGTGTACAGAAAAATAAATGAGCTCATACTCTTATTTGTGAATCAAAGTTTTCATCCACAGCAAAAGTGATTGTTTGCCTCTGACAGGCCCTTCTCTGCATGGAAAGCATTCTCACAGTTTCATGATGAGTTTCATATTTTAAAAAAACATTTTCAGAGGTAGCTAATTTTTTTTTTTTTTTTTTTTTTTACTTTCCTATTCCTTTAAAGCTTGTCATATCAGTCTTGCTCAGAGGGATTCATCTCTGTGCAAATCATTTTACACACATCGCTGCTTCATTTGTTGCAGAATGAAACAACAGATAAGGGAGAGGTCAAGGTCAAGGTAGTCTATCTTCCAGCAAGTTAAAGGTGGCACAAGAGATAGAGCGAGGCAGTTAAAGTATACCACCTACAATGACAGTTAACACACACGCGCACACACACTGTACATAAACTGATAAAGAGGGGATATAACTCTCAACCAAGGTCGAGAGTCATCTTTTAAACTTGAAGCATCATAAGCGCATTGTGTGCATTAGAATAAAGGGTACGCAGACACATTAGAATGTATAATAATGATAATAATAACTGTTTTTGCACACAGACTCAGAGAGGTGAGCGATCAGTGCCTCTGCAGCTGGGAAGGAGTCGGTGTTTTGCTCAAGGAAACTTCAGCAGTGATTCTCACTGTCACAAGCGTGTCAAAGCACTACTACTATGTCACCTGTTGCCTGTGCAGCATTGCACTGTATGGCGCCGGAGAAATTGTGCAAAAATGTTGAAAAAGGATGTGCCTCACCGAATGCTTTCTCTCTGTGTATATGAAACTGATGACTCTGGGTTTGGTACTCCCCTCGTTCTAAGCTGAACCACAAATTCTCTGCTCATCAACACACCACAACGACGTAAGCTGAATAAACACTGTCTTATCCAATCCAGCAGTCGAAAAAGATCCAGCTCAAATGGCGAAACAGGAGTATTTTCAACTTAGGAGTGAGTTTACACCAAGGGACTATACAGTATCATGCGGTATCCATCACGTTGCTGTGTATACCTCTGTACTTCTGCACTCTGTATTCAGCTGGGAATATCCGGGCTACTCAATCTTTATTTTCCACTTGAATGGTGAAAAGGAGACTCTGGAGTATGATGATAGCGCTGCATAAACAAATGGTATGATGTGCCTTGAGTCTGCAGTCATTCATATACCTGCTTAATTTGTCCTTAATTCCCGCTCTGATTCTATATGCCAGAGTGCACCACAAAAAAGATGATTTATTACACGATAATCTAATCCATAAAGCTGCTCTGCGCAGTTTTAGAACGGAAATTTGAACCTCTGAATTGTCAAAAATGTTTATGATACAGCTTAGCGTGGAATAAATAAAGGGTTATAGCAGTAAAACTCGATCCCTGGAACACGGCTGGATGGAAGAAAGGATATGTTTCAGTGTGATCCTGCCACTTTTTCCCCCCTTTTTTTCCTTTTTTTTTTTTTTACAATGAAAAAAGTCATCCTCAAGGTTTATTGGTGGTTTACTTTTCTCCAGCAGGTCATTTCTGGATGGGTTAATGATATTTGCAATAAGTCCTCAACCTTTGCAAATGGTAGCCGTTCGTCAAAACCGCTTTATGCAGCTCTAAGTAGAGCATTTGCAGTGGAACATTAAGCAGATTCAAAACAGACAGACATCTTTTCCATTAGAGTCCGTCTGAGTTTGCCTGACCTTCCTGCACGCAGCAGCTGAATGAAGGAGATGGGGAGCTTTTTACTGAGGGGGGTCAAAGTCTCCTTCCTTTACGAGTTGTTACAACATGAATGGGAGCACTGAGCGAAGGAGGGAGGGAGAAAAGGGGCAAGGAGGGAGGGTGGAAAGGAAGGAGGGAGGGAGGGAAAGGAAGTGAACGGTGTAGTTTTTCTCAGCTATAGCGCCCCTGAGCGAGGTGAGAGGTGGGGGCCAGGGGGCACTGGCTGGGTGGTCAGCAAGGTAGGAGACCTGTGTGTGTATGTGTCTGTGTGTGTGTGAGAGAGAGAGAGAGCAAGAGAAAATTAGGCAGAGCGAGAAAAAGAAAGAGAACTCAGTATGCTAAGTATCCACCTGTGGGAATAATCAAAAGCATCTCGTATTTCCCTTAAAGCCGTTTGATCCTTTTTTATTCCCGTTTTCAGTCAGTTTTCGTTCCTGCAGACTACTGCTTCTATTCTTGGGTCATTGTTATTCCACACTGAGCTTACCCATGCACATTCTCTGAGGTTTTTCTCTTTATGGGCTGCAGAATGAGGTGTAGACCAAAATGACTGCTCTAATCGAGTAGCCGCACGGGTCCTAAAACAACAGACTGCATTCAGCCAATATAATTCATTCCTCTTGACCGTAAAATATCCAGCCTTAATAAAAAGGTATTGCGCAATGAAAGCTTAAGTGTCTAACTTTATACAGACCGTCGCTAAGAAAAACACAGTGAGCACAGCCAGATTCATTTCAGGGCTGAGGGCTGACGTTGGTTAATAAAGAGAATCAGTTGTGTGTTATGCACTTAGGAAAAAAGAGGCACTGACCGACTGACTGAAGGACTGACTGACTGACTGTTTGACTGACCCTCATTCACCTACTCATTCACTCCTTCCTTCCTTCCATCCATCCATTCATCCATCCTCCAACTCACCCACCCACCTAACCAACTTTTCTTCCTTCCTTCCTTCCTTCCATCCACCCGTCCATCCTGCCACCAACCCACTCTTCCTTCCCATCCTTCCTTCCAATCTTCCTATCTTCCTATCCTCCTTCTTTCCTTCCTTCCTTCCTTCCTTCCTTCCACCCATCCATCCTGCCACCCTTCCATCCCTCCTTGCTTCCTTCCTTTCATTGATCCATCCTGCCACACTTCCTTCCCTCCTTCCTTCCTTCCTTCCTTCCTTCCTTCCTACCTGCCTTCCTTCATTCCTTCCCTCCTCCTTGCTTCCTTCCTTCCTTCCTTCCATCCACCTGTCCATCCTGCCACCTACTCACTCTTCCTTCCCCATCCTTCCTTCCTATCTTCCAATCCTCCTTCCTTTCTTCCTTCCACCGATCCATCCTGCCACCCTTCCTTCCCTCCTTCCTTCCTTCCTTCCACTGATCAATCCTGCCACACTTCCTTCCCTCCTTCCTTCCCTCCTCTTTCCTTCCTTCCTTCCTTCCTTCCTTCCTTCCACCCATCCATCCTGCCACCCTTCCTTCCTTCCCTCCTTCCATCCATCCATCCATCCGTGGGTCTTCCTGTAATATACAGTGTTGATTTTCTAGAGTCTGTAATTCCTGTGAACAGGCTGTAGCAGCAGTGCGGGCAGCATCCAGCAATGTTGAAGAACAGCAAGCTGTCATCAAACGTAGCAAAACCTAAACACAAGCAGCCACAGAGCCTACACTCTCACTGTGGTGCAACACTCCTCTCAACTTCCCATGCCACCTTTAAACAAGCACACATGTTCTCTCTTCTTCTGCAATACTCTCAGAAATATTTTTCGGTCTTCCCAGCATCTCCTGCCCGGCTCCTTCTCTCTTTCAATCGGCTCTCCACGCCCCTCTTTGATCCTCGTGCCCCCTCACTTCTTGCTCTGTCTCGCAAACGGAAATCACTGTCAAATATACATATGGCACATGAGTTAAACACAGTCAAAAGTGACGCATTGTTATAAAACAGCAATTTATTAGTCTTTGATCCAGAGAGGCTTGTGTGGCATACTGTGTTTGTGAGGGGGAAATCCAAACCTGGCGGGAGCAGGGGACGGATCAACAAGATCAAGCAATGCGGAGTGAGAACATTCATTTCAGATGGGCTAGGCCGTGACAGAATTGGTCCTGCATGCTGTTTTCCACTGAGTGCCGGTGTCGTGTTCACAGGTTCCATGTGTTGTAAAGTCGGAGTGGTTTTGGCACGGGGGGCGACGCCAGCTCCTGTTCTGAGAGCGAACCCCATCCTGCCCAAAGCATGGTGGGCCACAGAGCGCCGCCGAGCCAGGCAGAGGAGTGAAAGTGTTGACAACGCTGAAGTTGGAAACCCAACCCAACCCTGTCACTGAATACTCAGTCTGCCACTTCACGTTCCCCTTCACAAATATCAACCCCCCTTCCCAACTCTGTCTCTCTCTGTCTCTGTGTCTCACTTTTTCTCTGCCTGTCTCTTTCTCTTTGCCACTGTCTCTCTAGCTGGGTTTCCTCCCAACACATTTTTGTGAATTATGATGCATCACATTGCAGCTGTTGAGTGGAAGTGACAAAATTTGATAAAATATCCGCAATAGCAAAAAAGAAATTCATTCACTTGAAGCAGATTTTTATCTCTTTCTACAGTCTCTCCTATATACAAGCACCAATTGAGGTTTTATGACCACTAGTCAGTGCATTACAATACGGGAAAATGCATGTCTTTACTTTTTTCTTTGGATGACAGCATGAACTATATAGTCACTGAGCAACAAGCACAGTTTCCCCAATACTGACCACTTCCTTAAAGGTCTAATCTGTATTTTCTTGAAGAAGTTTTTTGGTGATGTCGAGGAAGCCTATCATTTAAAAATCTTCCATGAACCTTACATAGAGATTGGTGTGAAAACTACCGTCCCCGCCCATCTTTCATTCTTAAGTTTTTGCCTCTGTCTGTTACTCACTCTCTCCCTCTCTCTCTCTCTCTCTCTCTCTCTCTCTCTCTCTCTCTCTCTCTCTATCTATCTCACTTCTCTTCATCACTCTGCAGTTTGCACCATCATAAAACTACACAGTCACAAATGCACACCGGGAGAAAATATAGCCCTGAATCATTGAATCATAAAAACTCATAGCATAATATTTTCACTCGGAGGGAGACTGCCTCTGGAGTTGGATGGATTCCCATGGATCCCTTGAGTCAGATGAGCGCCTTCAGATGTCTGCCTGCCTAGCATTGCTATCTGGTCTAGGTCATTATAAAGGCCATCAGGGTAGTAAATTACACAGAGAGAGGCAGACAGTGTGTTTCTACAGAGTGGAGAAAGAGTCAGGAGGAGGATTGATGTATGATGGGACAGGGACAGATGACTCCACAGCAGTCACTTCAGATGCTCCTCATTCCATTCCACCCGGGCCAGATCTGCAGGTCGGAAATATTGGGGGAAAGGAGACAGGTGGACACATGGAAATGACACCCACTGTACGAGATCTGGGTATACGCAAACCATCTGATGAGCCCTGAATGCAATTTTAGAGTACTTGGTCAAGAGAGAGAGTCCTTCAGTATTGGCAAGCATCCACCCTGCTGGAGTGTCACTGAGCAAGACGCTGGCCGCCGTTTTCTACCTAAGCCTGACATCTGACTTCCAAAGCAAAACAGAGTTTCCACACGGCATCAATTAAGTATCACTTCTTATTATTACATGGTCAGTGGCACGCTTGGTCAAATTTTACTCCAAAAAAATGGGAAACCCCATTAACCCCATTAAAGAGTAATCAGACTGGACAGCAGGGCATAACTGCCACTTTGCCACTTTGGTGATGGGGTCGGTGATCGTGGTGAACATGACCACTGATGAATATTAATGAGCACAATGATAACAATCACAGTGATGGTACCAGTAATGTTGAGTTATGTGATGATTTGGATGATTTTCTGTGACTGTAAACAAAATGCCACTGCAGACGAGGTGCAACAATCTTATTGTGCAGTAGCAATACAGTAAATTTCCGTTGTCATTATCAGTCTGATAAGGTGTGAAATAAAACACTTGACTTCATAGCAACGTGTGTTTTTGCAGGTTTACGTGTGTGTGTGTGTGTGTGTGTGTGTGTGTGTTTGTGTTTCTGCAGGCTACCTGTTTGAAGTCATTCATGTCAGGTATATGGGAGGAGCAAGGGAAAAAAAGAAGGAGAGAGGAACAGCGAGATGAAGGGAAAGAGGGAATAAGAGAGAGCAAGAGGAGAGAGAAATAAGAGAAAGGGAGAAATGAAAGACGAATCGAGGCTGAGGGACGAAAGAAGGTCTGAAGGAGGGACAACAGAGTGAGAGAGGGAAGACGTAAGGAGGGAGTGACAGTCAGAAGGAATTTAGTGCCTTTAAAGCTGGGTGGTAAAAGCAAAGAACCAGGGACAGGAGTTAATGTTTAATCGAAAAATATCATGAGTCCTGCTATTTCCCAGACTTCCCCATCATTATAGCGCCTGCAGATGATGAAACTACCACATGCAGCACAAACATCCTGCATAACATTTACTTTAATCACAATGAAATGTGAATGAACAGTTGCCTCAGCTGGAGAACAGCTCAGCAGGTCTAAATGACATATAAGCAATGCTCCTTGGTGCAACCAAAAATAAACCCTGGGCTCATTTCCCTGTGTACAACTACTCATGGAAAACAACTGTCTAATATGATCTAAAAACCTGACAGAGGAAAACACTTGAGCCTTTCCATTATGTGGCTGTACTTTAATGCTTTGGAGCACAAGTGGATAAAAGATAAACCAGCCTTCTGAAATCCATACCCACATCCCAGCTCATACTCCATTAACCTGCGCCATTTCCACTCTAAAACACCTAAGACACATTTCTATGTTTTTCAATACTTGTCAGTCAATAATTTTTATAATGAAATGCACTGAAAATAAAGGCGCAGTCCTGTCTTGGTTAGTGATATTGAGCTGTATATCACAGCACTGGAGAAAAGTAAAGCAAACCACCGATTTTGACATTAATTAAGATAGCAGTTGTGTAAATCTCTTTGGAGCAGATTGGAGTGTGTTTGTAAATCACAGCTTTGGCCTTGAGCAAATTTGTGTACGAGAGATTTTTATAAATGAGGCCCCTGATCACTCACAGGGCTCACAGAGGGAGGGTTTGTGTCGGGGCACAGAGAGAAAGAGCCAGCTACAGAGCAGTGAGGTAATCCCCAAGATGGCTCTTCTCCCATCTTATCGCCTCTTCTCCTGCTTAATGAGACGTCTCTGCTCTCTGTCTGAGTCCCCGGTTTGATTAGCTAACGAGGTGGCGTTAGACATACACTTGTGGCTAATGATGCAGCGTCATACATAAACACTCTCCGGCTATGCTGCTGGAAGCCGAGGAAAAAACTCAGTCAGTCTCTTGGTTTGTGAAAAATCCATTTGATTGTGATTTTCTAATGTGTTGAGAAGCTGCATTAAAGGGACTCATTTGTTTCATGCAAAGCAAATTAATTAAAACAATGGGGAAAACATCAATATGATCATTTATATTTCGAATCAAATTTAGAAGTTGTACATTCTGAAGTTATTATCAAGTTGCACACATTATTGTTTTTTAATAGGGAATTTTTTTTGTTATTTTGCAGCTGGAGTACTTGTAGCAAAATATGTACTTGCACTGATTGTCAGGTATCCATCACAGACTGCTGTACAGAAGTGGCTAGGTGTGAATGACTAAGCAATAACAAGGCTTTACCAGCGGGGTCATTCAACTCAGCAGTTTCTAGCTCTAAGCGATGATTATCTGTGATAGGGGGCCCCTTTCTCTCTATCGCAGGGTTAATCTCAGCAGCGGGTCCAGCTGAGAGTGGGTCAAGCTCTCTGTACTCGGAGTCTCCATTCACCGCTGGCTCAATGGCACTTTCCCCGCTCTCCTCCTCACACTCCCAAGCCATTCAGCCCAGGCAGGCTGCCCAGCACACCAACAAATATCATATCGTATATCATATCAAGCCACTAAGTTCAGTCTGCTACAACCTTTCTTATGGCTTTGCGGGAAAACGCCAGGGCTGGAGTGTGAGCAATAGCAAGACACACAATAAAGGTCATGTCGCACTATATGGTTTTAACACCAGCTCTGAATAATCTCAACAGCCAGGGTGAAACTGGGGACACACCTAAAGATTTGAAATCCTATGCAAACTTTAAAATACATTGGATGCCACACATAAGAACAGATATAACAGATTATTTGCAAGCATGGCGTATCAGACTCCTCAACCCTGCCAGTCCCATCAGTGAGTTTGTCATTGCTGTGTGGTCAAACTTTCCTCAAACCCACAAAATGTTATTTTAAATTTAAGTGGAGATGCCAAGGTTTCCAAAGAAGCCAAGTATGTCCTGCGGGGAAAAGTGTATAAAATTATGCATAGCCATAAAAGAATGGCATCTTGGATTTGAATATTTCACATGGCATAAGCGTGATGTAGCACCGAAGCGTTGCATCCAGCAGATGTATGTGACAGTGTCGTATAATATGGGGATTGTTTTCGAACTGTGAAGCTACCTAAGGGGAAATTTAAGGGAAAATCTGAGGTGAGGGGGCTCACCATCTTCCTGCTTACTCCTGAAACGTCACTCGTCAGGATTTGTAATGCTGCAAAAACTCATCACATGAGAGAATATTTATGGGTGTGCACATGAATGCAGCATACATTAGTATCCGCAAAACAAAACAAAAAACACAAAAAGCGATTTTGGTAAAGCTGTGGCTAAGTGGGGAGATCCAGTCAGTGTAAGCTGTACACTTAAGAGTGACAACTGGAGGTGAGTACTTGATCAAATTGAGGGGAATGGCAGTCAGGTTTGTACCCTTCACTACAAGATAGGAGCTGAAAATGCTGTTAATTTGGATGACCTTGTATAAGCATGTGTCCTTACTATCAATAAGAGATTAAGAGTCTATTAGCCCTTCGAACTGCCAGAAAAAACTTGTTTGGACATCTGTCCCGACCCAACCCTAATCCTTTCCCCTCTCCATTGTTAGGTTGTCCAAATATGGTGTTAACTGGCCTCCTGTGTGCCTCTGGCTGGAGTCGAAACCAGTGGGCGGCAGTCGATGCAGATTACTGCATCGTAGCGTGAATGGGCTTCAGACTAGAGACGCTGGAGCTCCACAGCAGTCATAATCAGAAAAATCTCATGGTATATAATATCTGGATCAGTAAGTATACAATTAGAAATAAACCAGTCGTTTGACATGGCTTTTCATCAGCAATAGCAGTGTGGTCACATCGCTCATAGAAATGTAAACTTCAATATCAATCAACAAGAAACAATAGAGCGCTTGTTGTGCAACTGTATGGACTGTGAGCTGTTACAGATGAATCGAAAAATTACAAAATTGGATAGTGTGTGATCCTTTGTTTTCATGTGTGTGACAGCCAAAACCAGTTGCTTGGTCTGATCTCAATGAAATTCTCTTCTCTTCTCTAGACTGTTTGGGAAATTAAAGAACATAAAAATCCACTCTCGCAATCTCAAGTAGCCTTGACCTCTACCTTGAATTTCTGTGCTTCCCCTTGTGGATCCACACACACACACACACACACACACACACACACACACAGACACACACACGACTACTGTACAACAAGAACAACAGCTTATGGTGGAAGTGAGCTGGCAGGGGGAAGAACAGGGTTTTACTGCTCTGACTAAAATAAAACATGAGGACTTTGTGGCCAACAGTGTACTTGGAAAGACAAATATTATTTTTTTTACGAGCGAGAGAAGTCCGGGGACAGGCTGTATAAAACGCCTTAATGATTGAATGGCTAGAGTATTAAACCTCGTGACTCGGGCTATGATGGGGTCCTGACCCGGGGAGCTCGAGAAGAGAGAGCAGTCCTGTCAGAGTGGTGTGACAGTGTGGTGAACCGGGGTAAACTCTACCTGTACACACACACACACACACACACACATATCAACAAGCAAATATAATCACTCACACCCGTTGCACATACCTTGGCAGAGGAGCTGCCTCAGTAAATCTTTATGTTGGAGTGGATATTGCAGTTTGATAATTAGTTGTGAATGAAAACTCTTCACTCCAAACACACAGCGAACTGTATTCAGGTGTGAAAAGCTCTGCTATTTGTTTGTTTTTGTTGTTTTTTTTTTTTGGGGTGGGGGGTGGGTGGGGTGGGAGTGAGGGGCTATTAAAAACATATCCGCCATGCTTATTTTACTTTGTGTTAATGTGGCCTAAGTTTCAGTTTCACTTCATCTTCTTTATTGTCTTTATCTTTATAATTAAAAAAGAAAATATTGCATTTGGGATGCATGTGTTTGGAGTGTAAGGGAATAGCACATATGTAACCCTTTGAAATGTGCAAAATTTGGTTGATTTCTTTCAAAAACATGGGAAAAGGTGGAAAAAAGGGAATGAGCAAAATGAGCAAATTAACAAAAATAAAAGAATAAATTTCAATTTATATAAATAAAAAAATAAATAAAAATAAAATAAAATTTAAAAAAAAGAAAGAAAATTTGAAAAAAAACAAAAAAAAAACAAAAAACTTCATAATAAAATTTAGCAACCAAATTGGAAAATTACCTAAAAAAATGTTAAAAATTGTGCACTTAGTAGAGTGCAGACATCTGTCAGGTGTATTTCCCCTTTTCTGGACTGTAGGCTATGACTGTGTGCTTCACAAAATCAGGAGAGATCCAGCAGCCATTGTATTGTCAAACACTTTTCAAATGACAAATTCAGTTACTGTATGATTAAAATATAATTTGGAGCTGTATTGTATTGAAAATATACGATAAAACTCCCAAAGCCTCCTGAGTTTTGCTCTCCATATCTGTTTCAGTTTATTACACTCATTCTACCTGTGGCTCATGAGACATTTCTGGCTCTTTTCCAGAAGTCATAAGGCTTTTGACAGAAACCATATTTCAAAAAGAGCACAAATTAAAAGAGAAAAATTAAAAAAATTACTACTAAGGTCTCTTTGTTTCTTTCTTTCTTTCTCATGCGTGCACTCACTCACTCACTCACTCACTCACTCACTTTCTCTCTCACACACACAGAAAAGACCCAAGAAGATCAAATAGTACGTTATGAAACAACGATGGCTGTTTTACACGTCATTTTTTGCTGTGAATCATCTGGCTATGGAACATATTTTAGCTCTGACACTTTTTATTTGTTTTCTTTCTTTCTTTCATGTGTGTAGTCAGCGTTCTGTTGACTTGTCAGCAGTGTGTAAACTCACCCTAAACACACACGATCAGAGCAAACACAGCTACAATAAGAAAAAAAAATGAAGTTAGGGACTGCCGTATAGCAACCCTGGAAGCGAGAGAGAGAGAGAGAGAGTGAGAGAGAGAGAGACAACAGTGGTGGTCGAGTGAGCTTGACAGGGAATGAAGAGAGAGAGCCAAAACAATCATTTTGCAAATGTTTTGAATTACTGCAACCATGAGAGGTTCTTTATCAAACAGATATAACTGTGCTCAAAAAATAAATAAATGAATAAATAAATAGGCTGATAGACCCAGTAGTTTGCAAGATTAGGCACACACAGACAGATACACAGGACTCAACATATTATCTGCTGCTTGGTGAAGTTAGTAAAGTGCATTTTGCAAAGAGGGTGCAATAATTTTTTTTTAAAATGAAAATAAGCATGCCCAGGGGCTCCTAGGTTTCAAGCGTTTAATTTCCCTACATTTACTTTTGTTCATTCTATAACACACATTTCTCTCTAACCGTCTCTAATGCTTTGTACCATCACAGTGACTACCTGTTTGCCTCGGAGGAACACAAGAGGAACTTTGAAGTCCAGCCACTGTGGGGCACCACCAGGTTTACTGAATCCTACACACACACAGTCAAATCTAAGATTTCACACACACAGGCACTTTGAACTCAGTATGTTAATGCTGGCATACCAGACTGGCAGCTCTCTGTCAGGCTCATTATCCGTCTGCTGCCCTGTCTGATGATCGCTGTCATTACTCCAACAAAGCCTGCACATCCATTCACAGTGCGGCTCTGCATTTCAGGAAGCACTCTGATTCTGGGCGGGCTTTTCTCACGTGTCCCCCAGGGGGCAATGGAGGGGTGGATGGAGGGATGAGAGGGCCAGAGCGGCAGATGAGTCTGCAGGCATCTCAGATATGGTGGAACTGTTTCCCCCCCCTGTGAAATGTAAGTAGCTCACACACACTAGTAAAATGTGTGCACAGTATGCAGGGAAAAACATACATTCTCTTTCTTTCTCTATCTCTCTTTCTTTTCTTTTCTCTCTCTCTCTCTCTCTCTCTCTCTCTCACACACACACACACACACACACAAGAGAAGCATACACAGCCTTAGACCCCTGCGACTTCCACAATCAAGAGGGGAAGAAGACCTATTACTTTACACAGGTGGCTGTGACACGCACACACACACACACACACACACACACACACACACACACACACATGTTCTCACAATAATACAAATGCAAATGCACTTTTTTATGCCCTGGCAGTGTTTAATAGATAATAAAAAATAAATAAATAAAATCAAAGAACTGAACTGACACATGTGTATATGACATTTGAATGAATGACTGAGTGGTTTCACTTTGCTTGCGCATATACACTCCGCTTCAGTGTGTGTAGCTTGTGTCACTCCACTGTGTATGCACATGCATGCGTGCATGTGTGTGCGTGTGTGCATGTGTGTGTGTGTGTGTCTCCCTTCACTCTCTCCCTTTCCAGCTGCAGCTCTCGTGCTGGGGCCTCCTCCTGGTAGCCATTATGGGTGTATTTGTGTGCGTGTGTGTGTGTGTATACGTGTGTGTGTGTATGAGTGTGTTTGTGCGTGTGTCTGGGTGGTCTAGTCCTGTCTCCCTCCCTCCTAATAGTTTTATACTGTTCTGCCCTGGCTGTGCCCGAGGGCAGAGGGGTGGGGGTGGGGGGTCGTGGGGGGGCAGGGGGGGGGGGGTGCATGTGAGCGGCCCTGTTGAGAGGAGCAGACGACAGGCCTAATAAAGCTTCACAGGGTCTAGGCCCATCGCTCTCAGCACTTCCTCCCCGCTGCCCTCTCTGCCCCCTCCTGCCCCCTCTGTCCGTCCCCCCCCGCCCCCCCTGCGGGCACATGTGGTCCGGCCCTAATAGGACCCAGCTGGACTCCCACCTTCTCCCGCGGACCCGGGCCCCGCTTCTCCTCTCTCTGTTCTCCTCTCTCCCTTTCAACGTTCAACCCCAGATGGCTCTCCTTCTCCTCCTCTCCTCTCGGGCAGGACACATCCCTCCCTTTTTCTCTCTCTCTCTGTCTCACTCATGCAAATTCATATCCCCTCTCTCCCCCTGTCCTTCTCATGTCACGTCCCCCCCCCCCTCTTCACAGGATTTCGGGGTCCCGTCGCGTTTCCTGTGCAGGCGACCCGAGCCGCGTTGATGTGGGCAAAGTCAGGGTTCGGCTTCTCAGGGAGCGGAGGAGGAACAAACAGAACAGAGGAGGGGGGAAAAAAAGCATTCTTGTCATCCAGTGGGCTTTCACTGATGCCGTGGGACCCCGAGGGCCTTCGTCACTCTTCCCCAGCCCACCCCAGTGCCACCACAGCCCAGCCGTTCACACGTCAGCCTCTCCATGGCTGTCCAGATCACTGCCCCTCTGTGGCGAGGTAGCGTGGGGAAACATTTGTTCCCCAGACCCACACTGCTTCATCTCCCTGGAGTCGGAGCCTCAGCATTTGTAAACAGGGCGGTGCCATTTGCCTGTCCCCACGTTTTTATGGTACCAAGGCAGAGCAAACAAACAAACTGCAGAATTTTATGCAGCAGCCTGTGAGACATTCTCACATGGCTGCAGAGGACAAGTGCTGCTTGGTCTCTGCAGCTGTAATACAAGCACACATGCAAGTGTGCCACCATGAAAGCACATATAGGCATGAATTCACGTACACATAGACATGCATAGCGTCTAATGGCATGTCATCACTGCCATATAGTGTAATCCATCACAGAAAATTTGCTTGTCATGCAGCTGTTTTGCAGTTTTATTACATTTCTTTTGCTTGTTTGACATTTTGTCTTTATTTGATTGCAGAGGAAGAACAGGAAGAGTAAAAATGAATCCAAATAAAAATTAAAACTGAATATAGCATAAAATAACATTCAGCACCATTAAAATGACTGGCAGACAAACGGCTGTCAGGGCATTCATTATCTGACGGCTGACAAGAAAATTTGAGTTTCCTGAGGTGGGGTGACAGAGTAGCAGTGCGTGCAGCAACAGTGGGACAGTGGCTACATCAGCATGTTCACACAGGGGACAAACGGCCTGGAGTACACTGTTTACTGTAACATCCAGACCATAACTAGATGTTCACAGCGATGACTGACTGAGCTCCTGCTGTGTGGTCTCTCTGCGGCCCGTACAGATGGTGTCATAGTGGTTCCCCTCCATGTCAAAGATGAGAGAGAGTTGGGTGCGGCGACACTGGGCTTGTGCTCTTGAATTCATTATCTCCGACCAATCCCTCCCTGTGATCTGGGAAGGAGTCGGGACGGTGATGGAACAGGACACGGAGGTTGTTCTTCCTGTGCATCTTTTTAAACTGCAATTAGTGGTGCTGTTTGAAACTCCGCATCCCCTGTCTTTACACACACACACACACACACACACACACATGAACACACAAACCCATCTAATTCAACACAGTATCACCTGGCATTTCTGAATGCTTCCTTTTGGCATGGACCACCATGTTAGTTCTCCCTTTTTCCCACCACTAGTGGTAGCCCTGACTATCATTATGCAATAACATGAAAAGCTTCCTGCATATTGAATTGTGAATCCCATAATCAGACTTGAAAATGGGCAAAGTATGGAACAAATTGCCAATAGGTGGTGTGGTGTAGTTTCAGGGGTCTTAAGCGAAAGATCACCTGTTTGATCTTTGCAACAGATAATGTAAAAAATGTCCTTCAGCAAGACTTTGAGGCAGCACTTGCCCACAAATACCCTTTATCCATCAAAACCCTCCAGGGCCAAAGTCTTGGAAGAAGTTTTCCAGGGGAAAAGCATGCTCCCTCAGCCAGTCCCCTCTTGTGTGTTTGTGTTTCCACCACACTGCAAGACCAGTAACTAATGCTAATAATAAGGAGGAGGTGTCTTGTCGTTCTGCGTGAAACTGACAGCAGAACAGGGAGGATGCTGCAGATGTTGTTATGCTCGTGGTTATTTACCACTGTGCCCCTGTGATGCTGCATTTGGTTTTGGAGGTCAAAAGTAAGATAAAAATAAGACGCTAGGAAAGCGAGAGCTGAGAGGAAACTGTTTTTATGCAAAATAATTGAGATCAGCTGTGACTTGGTGTGCAGTTGCAAATGTCCATCAATAGTTTTTTTTTTTTTTTTTTCTCTCTCAGTTACTAGCCAAATGATCTGAAAGCAGTACTTCTGTTGCTAGGACCATTTTGAGCATCAGGAACTCAGCCGCCAGGGCAAAAAGAAGGCCTGGTTCCTCTGGTGGAAACGGGGGCAAGGGTTCCTGGTTCCTCAAAAGAGTGTCTGTGTTCTGGGGACAGTTCCTGCAGTGGAAAATGGATATTGCCAAGCTAATTGCCTACAATGAAAACAATTTGAACTGGAAGCAAAGTTAAGTACGGGTAAAGAAAAAGGTTTTGTGTAAAGTGAGGTTAAGGAGCATCCCTAGACAATGCTGCTCCTGTCCCTCCAGCCAGCCAGGCTGTGTGCCGGCCTTCTCTGGGGTGGCTTTCAGCGGGATTGAAACCATGTCTCTTGGTCCTCCCCTGCCTCCATCCACATGTCCTGGAGCAGAGCTGGCCCCAGAGTGTTTATGTGTGGCAGACGCCCAGGCTAAACAGGAAGGGACAGGAGACCGTCACCAGGGACTGGCATGTAAGACCCACATAGGCCCTCTCAATGTGGATTAAGTTTACCATAGCTTGTTTAAATCAATATCGCAAACATTACTTTAGCCCAAGCACCTATAAGCACTGGAGCTGGTGAAAGCCGCGTGGGTGGCGACTTTATGCACGTCGGTGTATGCACGCTAGTGTGAACAAATTTGTTTTCACACTTACAGTACACGTGTGTCTGAGTCTATATTCTGTATGTTTTTTGCGTTGGTGTTCGCATGCGCCTGAACCTTGAGCGTGTAGTAATGCTCATGACAGGCCAGGTGGGAGGCAGACGCTACACTGTCCACGCACAGTTTTATTTGAGCTGTTCAGACAGAAAAATAAATACTGTCAGAGAACGAGAGGAGAGGAAAGTGAGTCTGTTTGAAGTCAGGGAGCTGCAGAGTGGAGCTGAGAGACAGATGAATCATCTTGTTTCAGAAACCTGAACGCACCCTTGTTACGGAGCTGTAATACGTGTTTGTGTGCGGCGGCAATAACACAGTTCCAAGACATGGTTCTGTGTGTACACACACGCCCCTGTAACCCTACACACCTCTCTGATGATGTCAGATTAGCATTAAGCGTGAACTCGGGCCTGTGTTTGTATGTGTGTGTGTGTGTGTGTCCATGTGTAGTCAATGTGGTGAACAAGATGTCTGGCATTGTTTTCGAGCAGCGGAGAAATGTAAACAGCGGAAGGTAGTGGCTAAGGGAGAGTGGAAGAGTGGAGACGATCCATGCGTGCATGTGTTTGTGTGTGTGTGTGTGTGTGTGTGTGTGTGTGTGTGCAGAGAGAGACAATGACATCAGCGGCTGGGCAGGGAGCGGATAGAGGGGTTCTGGTCAGTGTGATGTTGAGTCTGTCACACAGACGTCGTCCGACCGCACGCCACGCTCACAACGGCGCACTCAGCCGCTGGCAGAGACCAGAGGACTTGCTGACGGTAGTCTGCCAAAAGCTGTCAGCTCAATCGCAGCTTAAAAGTTTCAACATAACAGTCTGGAAAGAGAAAAGTAACAGTCGCAATGAATGGTGGCATTGGGTTTCTAGAGTGGGAGGTTTTAATCTCAACTTCCTGCCTGTGCAGAAATTGAATGGTGAATGCTTTTCCATGGCAAATTTAAAATTTAGATTAGATTCTTCTGTTAGATGCAAACTTTAATTGAGTTTAATTTCCAGTACAAGCCCTAAAGAAAAACACAGAAATGGGTGGTCTTAGTTCAGTGGTAAACCCATTTAATCTGCAATCTACTGGTCTGGGCTGCCTGGTGGATGTCTCTGGATCGGCAGTGTCCGCCTGGCCGCATGCCAGGCTAGTGTGGATGTTGCCAGCCCCAGCAGTGTGAGATGCGGAAATGCCCAGCTGTTTCCTTTCCTTCACTTTTTATATTTATTAATACCAGCCACAACTGTGATGAGTGCTCTTTTTTCACGCATATCAATTTATAGAAAAAAAAACCAACCCATTGTTTAAATCACTGCTATGACAGTCCTCTCCTCCCTTCACTGCCAAGTTTTTTTTTTTTTTTTCAGGAGCTCAGCTTGTGCACAAGCTTTATGCTTTAACCAGCATTTATAGTATTAGTGTCAGGGTGGCCTGGCAGTTAAAGACGATGTTGGCAAGCATTCGCCTTGCTGAAGAGTCCAGAAGCAAGACACTGAATCCCTATCAGCCCCAGGGGTGCTGTTCTGCAGCTGACCCTGCTCTCTGACCTCCCTGGAATGGGGCAAGCAAAAAGAGAATTTCCTTATGGGGATCAATGAAGTATCACATTTACAGTAGTGTTTCCTCACTGAGTGAATAAATACATTGGCTTCCATGGGGCATTTTTAGGGACCACCAGAGAGAGGCAGGGTCCAAATGCAGAACTGAGGAATGCTGAAGCTCCTCTCAGGTAGAGGATTCATTGGTTTCCTTTCTCCCTCCAACAGTGGAGGTGGTCCTTGCTTTTTCTCTCGTCTGTCTTTGATCCCCCCGTCTTTCCTCTTTCTTCTCTGATTCATCCTCCCAGTGCAGACAAAGCCTGCCCTTCCAACAAATGCAGCCACTGCATTTCAGGGCCAAGCGTCAGGCTGTGATGGAAAAGAGAGGACAGGAGGAGGAAGAGAAGAGAACAGAAGAGCAGAGAAGAGAAGAGAAGAGAAGAGAAGAGAAGAGAAGAGAAGAGAAGAGAAGAGAAGAGCAGAGAAGAGAAGAGAAGAGAAGAGAAGAGAAGAGAAGAGAAGAGAAGAGAAGAGAAGAGAGGAGTATGAAGGAGGAGACGGTGAAGTTTCACCCACCGTGGAGGTCCCGGCAGCCCCTGGCTCTCAGTACCTAACCCCCAGAAGGCCTCATTCAGAGGCTAACCTAATGAACACTCCTGCCCTCATTCAGGTCCACAATGGAGCCCTCCACTGCCATTGAGCCTGCTCACAATGGAGAACATCGCTCCAATTAAACCCCAGAGACAATGACCAGGGGTTGGTGGAGGGGTGGAGGTGTGTGTGCGTGTTATATTTGTGTGTATGAGTGTGTGTGTGTGTGTGTGTGTGTGTGTGTGTGAGGGGGGGGGTCGAGCTGGGGGGTCAGCAGGGTAATGAACAGACCCAACCTGGCGGATCTCTTCGGAGGTCCACTGAAGTACCGGCGCCTCTGATGTGCTATTTGGATCAATAAGAAGCAATTAGGTGCCCATTCCCAGCACATCCCAAACCCTTATCCTCCCCCAGGCCCATCCAGTGTGTGTGTGTGTGTGTGTGTATGTGTGTTTGAAGGAGGAGTAGGAAAGAAAAGGGTAAGGCAATGGCAGAGTGCCGTCATGAGCCAGGATCACCCACCAGAGCAGGCTGGGAAATAATGAACAGGCAGGTCACTAAACTGGGCTCGACACTGCTTTAAAACTGGAAACGACAAAGAAATGTATTAACAGACGATCAGTTTGTCAAGCAGCTGTTTACCTGTCAAATCAGCGCTTTTATCCCCGCATTTTAGAACAATTGATCCTGAGTTGAACTGTGCTTTGCTTTAGCTGTGTTTCAGCATAACGTAACATTATGATAATGCTCTTTTATCAAAAGCACCTGACAGCGCCGTGACTGCATATGCTTTTAGCACAGATGGCCAGCGAAGCGGGAGTAGCTCACATGGAAATTCAGACGATCCGGAAGTCTTGACAAGTTTGTTCTGCTACAGTGAAATGTAACGTCAGAGTAACAAAATCTGACTCCAGACAAAAGAGAAGGAGTGGGGAAAGAAAGAGGAAAAGGTAGAAAAGGAGAAAAACGCAAAAGGGGAAGGAAGATAAAGAGGAACCGTTCGTGAAGGAGACCGAGTAGAAAGTGTGGGAGGAGGAGCGGAAGGGAGGGAGAAAAGAGAATAAAACAAACATCTTTTGAATAATAAATGAGCGAGAACAAAACCTCAAAGAGGAAAAAAATAACTCTCTGATTTAAAACAGTGGCTTTCAAAACCACAGCAGGGATAAAATGTAAAGTTGTGTTAAGGGATATGTCGAGGAGACGACAGGTGGAAAAAAAAAAAAAAAAAGCACAAAACCACAAAAGAAAAAAAAAAAAAAAGGTCTTGTGCAAAGAATCTAGAGGTTTCCATAATGTTGTATTCCTAATTATTGACACTGACGCTCAAAATACAGGGTCTGCAGAGACGTGACATTTGAGCGAGGGAGAGGCAGGCAGGAATGCCAACAAAGGCCAGAACAAAGGAGGGATCTGGGCCATGGTAATGGAGCTCAGCCCTGGATCACACTCATGAATATGGCAGCTGGGGTGGTGACAGTGGTAAAGGTGTTAGCCTGTGTGGTGTGTTTGTGTGTGCGCGTGTGTGGCTTGCATTTATATTTGACTTTACTGTGCGTGTGCATGACTTTATTCCCAAGCATATGCATGTACGTCCACACACACATCTCTGCTCGCTCACTAACGCGTGGCATGGATTGCTAGTGAGCCCACCTTCCCCTGGTGTTAAGGCATGTGTGTGTCTTTATCTGCCCCTGCTGTCTCCCTGTGGGGCCGGCCAGTCAATCGGACAGTCTGTCAGGGGAGGCTCCCCGAAGCGGATACACACCCTGCCCAGGGATCAATGCCCTTCACCCCTGGGATTCTCCCTCAGTCCGTGGGGGCATCCAGAGCCCTGCAAAGCTCCTTAAATCCCTCACAACCAAACTGACAGATGAATGCAGGTGACACTGCTTTGTGTGTGTGTGTGCATGCGTGTGTGTGTGTGTGTGTGTGTGTGTGTGTGATAGAGAGAGTGTTTACATGTGCAGGTTTGCTTATGCATTCGTGACACAGGAAAGCATGTAGTATCGAATTATTAGGCACTTTATGATTTCCCAGCTTAAATATTTTATGATGTATATATGTGTGTGTGTGTGTGTGCGTGTTTATGTGAGTATGTATGTGTTGAGTTTATGCACTCGTGACACAACAAAACATGTCGCACTATTATTTTTAATGAGAATAAGAATTAACATCTTCATCATAACTATCTTTGGGAAAGCATTTATAACTTATCATGTATGTGATTTTCTAACTCTCTGTGTATGTGTGTGCATTTATGTGTGCATGCAAGTGTGTGCCTGTGTGTGCTTGACTGTGTATGTGCATATGTATGAGTGTGGCTGTGTATGTATGTTTAATTATGTGTGTTTTTATGCATACGCAGATGGTTATGTGCTCTTATGGTCTTGTAGTAGCACACCTACCAGATCTTATTTGCAAAAGAGTTTTGTATTGAGCAAATACAAAAGTTTCAGTCCTCATCAGGTTAAAATAAGGTTAATCTGCTGAGGGCTGAAATGCTGTTTGCTGACTAATATTTTTTTTTGCCAGTAGGTCAACAGTGTGCGGGAGCCTTCTGTTTCTCCTACTTATGCTCTTTTGACACAGCAAAAGCATGTGTAGCTGCAGTACTCCCTGTCATTATGTGATTCACTAACTTAAAGTTTCACAAGGTAAAAGGCTCTATGGATCACAGCCTTGGGCACAGACATCCAGACTGGAGATAAGTGCCTCAAACGCTTGACCTTGTTTGTTGGTTTTTTTGTTTCTCTAGTAGAAACAAATTTCATTGTGCCGGATTTCTATGAAGACCCCACTCCTTGGATGGGAAGCCAAATAGCTTTGTCTCCGCGTGTATAGCCTCCCTTCAATCGGATCAGAAGCAGCAGCCTCCATTCTATCCCGGTGCAGTTTTTGAAGGAGCTCGCCTCGCTTTGTTTGGGATCTCATCTGCCCTCAATTTACTCTCCCTGTGACCTCCCAACCCTGACCTGTCAGTGCAGCGTTCCTTTCTTTATTACTGAAAGCCATATTGTTTTCAAATGAAAAAGGACATAAATACTCGCTAATATTCTGGAGTCTCACTCTAGTGGAACAGAGAGTTGTTGCAGTAAATCAAAGGCCGAGAGGAGGAGTCTCACCACTGCGTCCATGTGTATTCATGCGGTGTGTGTGTGTGTGTGTGTGTGTGTGTGTGTGTGCTCTTGTTGTGTATGCAAGCGTGTGTTTGTTTGAGTGACTGGGTGTGCGTGTCTCTAATGAGCATGTTCAAGCACATGGGTTGGCATTCTTTCTCCTTCTCCTTTTTTTTCCCCGTGCTTACTCCCTCACTAATCTCCACGCTGCTCCATCCTCTTCCTCGTTGGTGTTGCCACAGACCTCCTCCTCTCTTCCTCTCCGGTTCCTGTGGCCTCCCAGGGCTTCCTCTTGCCGTCAAGACACAGGACTGCTGAGGGACTGGGAGGACGGTGGAGGGGGTGGAGGTTTGGAGGAGTTGGGTGGGTATCATGTTCTCCCTCTCTCTCTCCTACTACAGATTTATGGGGGCTCAGTCCTTCTCTAAATATTTGCCTTTCCCCCTGTACTGTGGGAGATTGATGGCCTTTGATGTGGGGGGTGGGCTGTGGGGTGAAGGTGGGGAGCAAGGGGTGTAGGGATGGAGGATTGGAGGGGGTGCACGGATAGGTAAAGACCCTGCTTAAGGCCACTGAGGGGCCAAGTTGTTCTACTGTACGTGGCTACAACGGGCCAGTGCAGTAATGCTAGGAATTTTTTGGCTGTGCATTTCGGGCAGAACCCTCACTACATAAATATATTAGTCACATATTAGTTTAACATTTGAGTCAAAACAGTGAAATCAGTCAGTATAGGTAGTTAACATCAAATCAACCTGCTCAATGTAAATTCTCCACTTACCAACTGTGTATCAATTGTGTCTGGGTTAGCTCCTAGGTTGATACTAAGTTGAATATTAAAATCAGAGATCCAAATTAAAGTGTGATTTTTAAAATGATAGTTTGGGTTCTTACCGGAGTAGAACAGCACTGTATAGCAGTCGTTGTTGAAGGATCCATTCCACTTGTAGGTAGCAAAATACTTAGTTGCAAATAGTTGATGCTAAGTTTAATAACAACGCTGAACACAAACAAAAGTGCTACCCAGATTTATGGTGTCCCTGGCTGACACATACAGCTGGACACACGATGCACCCCGTGAACCGCTGCTTTTAACAGAAATGTTTTGCGCTAATGGAACAAGGCCTATCAGTGAAAGCCAGTGACCCGTTCCTTGGAGGATTAGGCCTGAGCGGAGTTTCTAATAATAATCCTATCCCGAGCACGTCACAAGTTACAAAAACATCTGTTGCGAGGCGAACCCTCAATCTCTTAGAATCTCCTCTGCGCATAATTGGCTTCAGATTCCCGAATCTATTCCCAGATCCAGCAAATATTGCATCACACGCAGTTAAATTTGTCAACGTCTGTTTGCTTTTTGAACACAACCCTTGCTTTCACTCCCCTGCAACTAATTGCATGCACCCCACAGCAAAGGCCAACTTATCCCAGATAATGATGTTTATGTATGTGTAATTGTTGCAACTGCGTAGCATAACGGCTCCATTCTTTCTGTCTTGCTGTCTAATCAATCCAAATAAACCTTATGGACGCGGCCAAAGTAGTTACTGTACTGTGAAAGCAAATAATTGCTTTAGTTATTTGTGCTGAAAGGAACATAAACAAGTAATTTCAGCCACGATGGCGGTTGGTGACACAAACTTTCGCGGCCTGTCTCTCTCCCCCTCTCAGCTCCCATACTCACCATGACAACCCCCCCTCGCCCCACTCCACCCCCCCCTGCTCTTCCACTCTCCCAGTTAACTGCTTGGTGTCAGGGGGTAAGTACTGGGGCTCTACCCCTGCACCCTGCTGAGTGGGGGAGCTTCCACAACACACACACACACACACACACACACACACACACACACACGCACACACACACAAAGGTATGCTCACTCACACATATGCATGCACACAAACATCTACATCTACACATGCTCATGCTCATGCACGCACGCAAGCACACAGGCAAATGCACGCAGCCAACCTTTCTTACACACACACACACACACACACACACACACACACAGTTAGCTCACCTCTGGTTCTTATTTACCTCCCTCCTCCCCAGGCAGCCGTTGCTCCAGAGTGACAGGGAAGGGAAAGGGGAGGAACAGAGAGGTCATTCGGATGACTAATGGTAGAATTCACAGGAAACCCCGGGAACATTCTTCCTCACATTATGCTATTAGCTTCTTGGGGGAGCTGAGAGAGAGAGAGAGAATGAGGGACAGAGAGACAGAGAGAGAGGGAGAGAGAGAGAGAGAGCAAGTGAGAGGAAAAGAAAACAAGAGTGGATAGTGTGTGTGTGGGAGGTGGGGGCAGCCCTTAAAACAACAGAAACAGAAAGAGAAAGGAACTTGTAGCCGTTTGGCCTCCTGTTCTTCGGCGGAATGCGGCGCAGTGGCATTTACACGTTCACAGTGATTTATTGGCGCTGGCGTCCCCCCTCAGTCTCCGTCAATACAGGCCTCTCAGAGCCAGGAAAAGGCCCTAAGCCCGTGGAGACAGTGGGCCTGAACTATTCTCCCTCTCCCCCTGCACCTGTTCCCTCTGCAGGGGAAATGAGAGCCTGTAATTATGTGTGAAAGGGGCTCTGCCGGATAGCCGGTGTGATAGTGTCAATCCGCTAATGTTTTGTATGGGGGGGACTATGTGATCCTATAGGCACGAGGGGGAGAGCTCTTTGAGGATTTGTCTCAATATCATCGTTCTGAGTGAGATAAAGTGTAATGATATTACGTGTCATGATTTCATAGCGGTGCTGCGCCAGGTATTAGCCACGTGAAATGAATCCTGTATAAATAATCGGTGCTGTTCTGTTATTGTGTCTGGCTCTCCAGTGTGGCGTGGAATTTACCTTTAACTGAACTTTAATTATGTCCTGGTTGAGTTACAGGAATTAATCAAATATCACTTTCATAGGATAGAGCAGAATAAAATAGACTAGACCAGAATAGAATAGAACAGAAATGTAGGCAGGCTTGAATGTATTCTACCCATGGAGGGTAGCACAGTTGCAGTGAGGCTACTATTGTTATGTACAAAAAAATGCACATCAAATAATACCCGGGAACTAGGCATGCAATTATTAAAAAATAAATAAATAAATATAAAAACAATTATTAGACACAAATGAATCTCAGGAGTCTGGAGAAATATACTGCAGGTTCATACTTTAACCTCTTCAACTCCACCGCTCCCACAGGTGTGTTTGTCATTGCTGCGTGGGTGAGCTCTGTTCAAATCCACAGAAGTTCATTTCAAATTCTAGAGGAGATCCCAAGCTTTCCAAACATACCAAATATGTCCTGCTGAATTACTAGGAAATCTGTATAAAAAAGACACAAAACACCTAGATATTTTCTATTTGATGTACTGCTGCAGCCATATGTTTTTTTGTTTTTTGTTTCGAAATGTGAAGCTATGTAAGAAGAAATTCATGGGAAAATCAGAATTCAAAGCGCTGAGGTAATACATGTATCCCACTGATGCTCTAGTTCTTGAGGCTGCCAGCTGGATAGCGGTGAGTTTGGTTTGAAGATGTCGTAATGCCTTTTCCGTACATATTTCCCACCCGTGTGTGACCCAAGTTGAAAATGGCCACCGTGAGAATAAGGTGAATTATTAAACACTTTCTCACCAATTCCCGTCCCCCTGTCAGAAGCCCTGTGGTGTGAGGTAGCTTGTATGAGCTCCCTCCAACAGGAATCCACATTAATAGAAGCTCTCCGTCGGTCTGATGTGTTTCCCTGGGAAAAAAAAAAAAGACCATGTAACGTCGTCCCACCTCGACTGCTTGTTTAAAGGGCAAAGAGGAGGAAAAGGAAGGACTTAAGTGTATCTAACGTCTACGGTGGCAGCCATAGGGTGGGAAGCAGCTGGACTCCCCCTCACTCATCCATGAATAAGAGAGAGAGAGAGAGCAAGAGAGGGAGAGAGAGAACAAGAAAGAGGAAGAGAAAAGGTTTTTTCCAGTTCTGCCAGGAAACGTGTGTGTGTGTGTGTGTGTGTGTGTCTTGACACCAGTGAGCATTTACAGGGAACCACAGAGCGCTAACATTTATCTCCATAAAAAGAGGGAAAGGTTTTCCTCCACCTGTCTGACCGAGGCACACGGAGGAAATCACAAAGCACCGTGGTCAGACCAAATAACTGACGTTTTTTTTTTTTTTTTACAGCCACCACTAACTTTATAAACAATCTGACCTTGTGTGTGTGTGTGTGTGTGTGTCAGAGCAACACTGTGTGAGTCATAGCAAGGCTGCAGGTGATTGGTCAGGAAGTGGTCATGTTATTACCTCTAATTTGGGGGGTAATTGTAGAGCAGAGTGCACTGTACTGTATGTGTGTGTGTGTGTACGTGTGTGTATTTTTGTGTTTGTGTTTGTGTCTGTGTTTGTGTTTGTGTTTAGGTGTATCAAGAGTGGAAAATTACATCTAGAGTTTAGGCTTGCTGTGATTAAAAACAACACAGAGTAAACATTGGGCTTTTGTGGGCAGCAGGGGGAACGTGTGGATATTCTGGATTTTGGGTGTGCAGCAGTTTCTTCTATTATCAGCTTGTATAAACTCAGGAAAACAGATACGTGGGCCCTCCAGACACTTGTGCGGTACAGCTGAGGCTGCGGTACAGCTGAGGCTGCGCCACACGCGGCGAATGGTCATTGTATGGCTCGAAAAATCCGTCCGACCACTTGTTTTGAAATTTCTTTGATATAATTGTGTCAGAATGCACCAACATGGATGACAATAGGAAAAAAAACCACAGCTGTTGCATTGCTGCTAGCTGAAAAAAAAAAAAAAAAAAAAAAAAAAGTCCACAGCTGTCTTTGTATACTTTTGGGACTGTCAAAACCAATGCAAATCCAGTGGAGACAGATGTGCTAAAAAACAACTGATGCTCATCGTATGCTGTGAAGTGGAAGGTGACCAGATATCCGGATATTTGTGATTCGCTGACAAATATTAAATACAATAGACATATTCCATAATGTGACAGAAATTAGACGCCCCCTAAAGCCTTTCACAACCATTTAAACACAAGAATCTCAAGGTTTTCTATATAGAATATAATTGTTAAAATATAAAAATTTCAACATAAAATTATAATAATTATAAATATAGTTTTCTTATAAATTTAAAAAAATATTTCTTGCAATTTTTTTTTGTTTTTTGTTTGTTTGGGGTTTTTTTTGCAAATTTGCTTGCCTTTTTCCCTGTTTTTGAACAAAATCAGACAAATATGTAACTATGTGAAGTCAAAGCAAAGCAAATCGATGATCTGTCTTCCACTTTTGTGGTAGCTGCTTACGAACAAAAAGGAAAACTTTACACTTCCCTTAACACAAGCTCTGCAAGCGATACACCCTCATTTACAAGCACAGCAGAATTCTTGCGGTCTCGAGATAAAAACTACAGATCACACGCAGTCCCCTGGTAAAACCAGAGCCGTCTGGAGAGGGAGGGATCCAGGGACATTTCCAAGGATAACTCCAACCGGGGACAGAGCATCAAATCGGGGGACTGTCCCCTGAAACTGGGGACGTCTAGTCACCCCAATGTATCATAAATACCATCTTCTGACTTGTAAACGGCGTTCGTGTCAAAATCCAACTTGTAATTACAGCTAGGAAGCTTGTGTTGTTCTGAGAGCTCTGACATATCAGACGAGGAGGAAATTAATTTAATCTTTCTAGCCTCATTTTTACAGGGAGAAAGCCATCGTGGAAAACAAACACCATTTTCCCTGCTGCCTGCTGCCTCAGGAGAGCGACCATGACACACTCTGAGCTGGTCGTGGGCTAGCTGGCTACATTTATATGTCCGCACACTCACCTTTGATTGAAAACACACAACTTCACACCTGTTTTCTGAGGGTTATCGAACGGCAACTAGTGAGCCGGTCCCTTTTCTCATTTCCCCATTTCCCCTGTCTCTCTGTCTTCTGTAAAACCACCCGTAAAATCTTTAGAAAATAAACAGTTTGGATGTGAGTCTGTGAGTGGAGGGCATACCGCGGCTGGCAGTATTTTCCCACTTCTCACTGTGTATCTATAGAGCCCCATCATCATTAGGCTGTGATCCCTCTCCGCTCCTCGGCCTCACCTCTCTGCTTCATTTGCTCTCTCCGTCCTCCCCCTCATGCTGTGTACCTCTCCTCTTGTCCGCCTCCCCATGATCTCTCCCTTCTTGCCTTCTATCTGTCATCCAGCCCCCCCCCATACACACACACACACACACACACACCTCATAATACCCTGACTCGCAGATAGCTGTCTCTTCTCACCTATCCTGAGCAGGGATCTAATTGAGGGCATTCAGATAAAAAGCCCCCGACAATGATGCCACTGCGCTGTGTGCATGTGTGTTTGTCTGTGTATGCGTATGAGTTTTGGGGAGGGGGAGAGTATGTGTGTGTGTGTGTATGTGTGTGTGTGCATGTGTGTGTGTATGATGGGTGGTGGTGGGGGGGCGTGCCTCTGGTCCTCCCTCAACCCACCCCCAACACCACCTCTCCTCTCTCAGCCCCGTCTACAAGCATTAAAATGCCATGTCGCTCTCTCGACCGTCTACCCTGCTATCCCCCCCAAAGAGCCTTTGTGTGGCAGAGAGAAGAGGCACTGAGGATGAGAGAGAGAGGGAGAGAAAGAGAGAGAGAGAGAGAGAGAGATGGATAAAAAAAAAAAAAAAAAAAAAGAGGGAGGCCAGCTCCTGTTGTTGACTGGTGCCATTGTCTCAGACCTCTGGGAGCACCTCCTTCATGTGGGGAGATCTGGGGTGCTTCCAAAAGCGCTCCACTTTTCACTCCTCTCTCCTCTCCTCTTAGCCCCTCTCTCACCTACGCATCCCCCCCCCACACACACCCCCTCCTCCTACTCCCTCTCTGTCTTTCTACAAGTGAAAATCCTCAGCCGTGCTCAATGGAGATTCAAGCATTCACAAGCATGGAGATATTTCACTAACCGGCACCACTGTGAGTTTACGGGTGTGTGCACACCCACTGCATAGGTCCTCCTGCCTTTTTGCAATACTTGTGTTATATCAATGACAATGTGCTTAAAGGAAAAAAAAAAAAAAACACCCTCTGATACTTACACTGTTAAATATCACCAATCTGCGATGTTCAGTGCTTTCCAGGGGTCATTTTGTGATGAAGTGTTGTCATTTGCTTTTTTTTTTTTTTTTTTGGCCCACTTTACCTCAGTCTACTCTGTCTATTATCTACCTATTATCTATGTGTTTCAGATTCTGATTTTCCGCATTTTCCAAAATGCCTTTTGACAATCCTCAGACAACAGTCATGAACTTGTTGCTTTCAGGCCATATAAAAATAGCTACCCGGCCATTTTGTGAACGCCAGGGCTTAGCAGTGCCCCATACTCAAAACATAATGTGCTGTGGTTGTATTGCATGGCGGTCTATTGAGGCTACTGTGTGACGAAGAGAGTGAAAAAGCCCAAAGCCAAGGAAGGCAAGACGGTTTGAGTTTAGCTGAGAAATTTTCACAACGGCCCCCCTCCTTCAGGACTCTTTTTTTTTGTTCTGCTATCTTATTTTACCAGTGGGTTTTGTGTGTTTTCTTTGGGTTAACAAACACACCAAGTCCTCTGCCCGGTGCTATTCTGTGTGTTTGTTGAGTCATTTCTCTCATGCCTTCCTGTGCCACATAGTGGAGAAATTACCTGTGTCTTTTCCTCTGTCTCTTGTACAAAGTATTTCTCCCTTCATGACTGCAGAATAAGAAGCCTGTGCTGTTTGATTCAACTGAGCGACTAACTCTGCAAAAGTGATGTTCAATTGTCTAAATTTGAGGAAAAAAAAAAAAAAAAAACAGAAAAAACGAGCCGGAAATGGATTCTAGGGTGGATTTGTCCTTGAAATTAGGGTATGCTCCTTTCAGCTACAGTCTAAAGACAGAGATGGCTACTCCACTGAAACAGCACACCTGTAAAATATGCACGATTGCATGGCCCTTCATGTGGAGAGGGGCCCACCATCCCCTCTCTCTCTTTCTCTCTCTCTCTCTCTCTCTCTCTCTCTTTCACTCCCTCTCTCTCTTGGTTTTCATTCACCCAGTAAGAGCCAGCGGTGGTGTCATTGTAGTGCGCCTGGTGGGGCGACCCCGCAGAGCTGGGGTGCGAGGTGGGGGTGGAGGTAGAGGGGAACACGGAGGGTAATGGGGTGGGACGGGCTGCTGTCGAGTGATCCAACCCCACTTGGCTCCACTCCTCTGCCTCAAAATATCTCTATCCAGCTCCTCGCTCTTCCACCGCTCCGTCTCAATTCATTTTCAGTTTGATTCAAGAAACTTCAAGACAGCTTTTTCATCATGAAGACATCTTATCACTTCTATAATTATCAAGCATTAATTGTGCATTACCACATTGGGGGTGAAGCATAAAGCAACAGTTACTCATTCATCATTCATCATAAACAAGTCCTAAAATTTATAGATGTTTATATATAATCATTCTTATAGTCTTTATATCTCAAATTACCTCATGCTCCAACCTCACTCTAGTTCAGCATCTGTATTCTGAGTTTACCACATACCAACTCTTTTTTTTTCTTTTTTTCTATATTTCTGTCATACTTTTTTACTTAAAGCTTCTTGGCCCTCTCCTCCACTAACAGTAACTCCCTTCCTCTTCTTTAATTCCTCTAAACTTCCTGACGATGTTTAGTGTCTCTCAGAGGTATTGCGGTATTCCCCACATCTCTCTCTCCCCACAGCTCCTGCTAAGTTAGACATGGCTGGGAGGTCAAAGGTCAAACGGTGACCCTGGATCTTCTACTCTTGCGTCTCCCAGAGCTCCATCAGACCTCCTTATTCAGACACCGTGAAGTTACTCCCCGGTGACTATTATGTTCACCTTAATTTGTGTGCTTGTGCACGTGTGCGAGGGCAAAGGCATGCGTGTGCGAAAGACAGAGACAGGCATTGATGAAGAGGGGGACAGGGAAGGAAACATGAACGGCAATCTGAGGTAAAAGGCCACTTTCGGAGCCTTATTCTGTGTTTGCTTGTGGGAAAATCGGGCAGCTGTGAGGTAAGAGAGATGAGTGAATCAGAATCAGAGAGAAAAAAGCTTTCTTTAGCACTGGCTTGAATGTGATTTGGAGCTGTGGGTGGCTACTGCACTCACTCTAATGTGGTTTTGTGTGCATGCGTAGGTGTGTGTGTGTGTGTGTGTGTGTGTGTGTGTGCATTTGGCACTGTGGGCTGGTGAACAATCCTGCGAGAAGACCCCTCTCCAGTATCAATTAAAGTCAGCAGCCCACTCCACTCGCTGCTCTCACCCAGGTTTACCCAGCTCTCTGCCACAGCCAACAGGCTGGCTAGCAGGGAAAACATTAACATAAGTAAGCCCACTAGTGACAACTCTCTCCCTCTCTGTTTCCCTCTCCGTCTATTTCCCTCTATCCTGTCCTCTCTCTCTTTCTAACTCCCTCTCTGCCTCTCCCTCTGTCTGTCTCTCGCAGGGAAAACATCATTGTCAGGGATGAGAGAGAGAGAGAGAGAGAGAGTGAGAGATGACAACAATGAAGCGGCTGCAAATCACGCTGATTGTTAGTGCTGGACCCGGTGGATGGGGAGAGGGCTAATGTAATTGTCCAGGCCCTTGTCACTGTTGATACAGGCTCTTCAGAAGGCGGGGTGATTTAGCTAAAAGCTATCTCTAGGCCAAGTAATTAGACACACCATTCAGGGTGGCATTAGCGCGTGCTGCTGCCACTGTGTCCCCCCTGCACACTGCCTGAACACACACACACACACACACATACATATACACACACACACATGGCTCGCCAAAGCTTTATCACACCACTCTGGGTGTTATTCAAACCATTAGCAGGGAGCAGGGTGTTCTAGGCAGGGAACAAGTGTGTGAATTTGTGTGTGTGTGTTTGTGTGTGACAGTGTGCGTGTTTATGTGCATCCCCTGCTTCTGCCCGTGCGCACTTGTGAGTGAGCGTTTGTGTTTGCCTTCATGTATCATAACTATCAGCGGTTTCTACCGACTGACACGGGCTGTCTAAGATCGGGTTGAGGTAGTGTAACACACTTGACTCCCCTGAAGCATCCTGTGTTCCCAATCTCACACTGTGACTCCCTGCTCTCCCATTAAATCAATTAAATCAATCCAACACTCAGCTCAAAACAGGCGGGGCAGAGCAGAGCAGGTACTGTGCCCCCCTCTTCACTGTGTACTTCAGTGGCATTCTAACCTAAAACCCATGGGAATGGGGATGAAACGTGTTGGATTGTTTAGCTATACTCACTCCAGAGTGAAGCCCGTTTCCAATTGAGGCCCTCAGATGAATAACAATACTATATCTCCATTCTGACTTTTTTTTTTTTTTTTTTACAGCTATGCAGTCAATCTAGATCATTTAGAGTATGAATGCCATACATCACCTACATCAGTATCCACTGTCTATAACAGCTTAAACTATTGCAACTCTCACACCAGCTGTCTGTAGACAATAAAATTAGACAGTGCCTTTCCTTTTTCAAAACTTGAAAATGTTTAATGAAAATGAATGATTAAATTGGTATTATTTATTAATGATTAAATTCATGTGCACAAATTAATTAATTAATTAATTAATTAATAACAGACTGACTATAGGAGGACTCTTCATGACATACTTTTGATGAAGTTTGCATTGTTTTAAAATAAACATAGAAAATGCACACTTCTTAAAATATTACTGGGAAAGATGCAGACCTCCATCTCTATTAAACCATTCAAAGAAAAGGAATGGAGATCCTTTTTTTTTTTTTTTTAAGATTTGCTATCAGTGTTATGGGGGAAATGCAAATGCATCTGGAAAAGGAGCACAGCAGAATTAGTAGAGGTGCACACACAGAAGCAAGAGAATGTAGAGAAAAAGGGTCAGAAACACACACACACACACACACACACACACACACACACGCACAAAAGCAGGGTTCACACTGATCTTGTGCCCAAAACCATGACTCTTTAGAGCTTTACGGAACCAAATCTAAACATCAATTTATTATTGGTGTCCGCCTGTCATGATGTTAACCATGACGACTCTCACATATTTGGCTGTCTCAGCTGTCAGCAGCCCGTAAAAAAAAAAAAAAAAAACAGTTAGAATCACTTTGAAAGGCTAACAGGCGTAAAGAAAGACTGGTAGCAGTGCTGCTGAGTTAACTTTACCCTGCAGGTACCCGGATGGCCTGAGGGAGAGCTCAGTGTTTAGCTCAATGCTGAGTGGAAAGCCCTAAAAACCCTCCCCTTTAAATCTCTATTTTCCAACATCCTCCTCTCTCTCCTGCCTCCCCGCCTCTCCTTCTGGTCTGCTCCCTCTTTATGGGACATCGGACTCCCTGACAGTTTGTTTTAAATTTGACCGTGCAGATGTTTCTCCGGGTGACTGACTTTTATAGTTTAGAAAAGATTATATCAGTTTTCCCTAAGATTGTGTTACTGTATTTAAAAAAAAAAATGACTGGAGATTGAGAGAGAGCAAGAGAGAAAAGAAGCATGGGGGGGAAAATAGCACAAGGCGAAGGAAAGAGGGATGAAAAAGAGAGAGAGAGAGAGGACGAGAGAGAGATATGGAGGCTGGGTAGAGGGGATTCAGAGGTACAGGGGGAGGAGACGGGAGGTTTGAAGGTCTCTAAATCCAGCGTCTCTGTTAGCAGTGCAGAGCGGACAGAGAATCACTGGGGAGCGGAGAGATGGAGGAAAAAGAGAGAGGAGGAGTAGGAGGAGGGGGGATCAGGGAAAGAGGTTAGAGTTCAGAGCAGCCAGGTTTGGCTTATAGCATTAGACACAGATTCTTTCTAATTTCAAAGGACAACACCAGCGTCAAATTTGAGGATATTAGTTTTTGATAGGCAGCTGGGGCAGAGCACACAGAGAGGGGGGAGGGTGGGGAGGGGTGGGACATGGTGAGCCCCACTGTTTCCCATTATAGGCCTTATAACTCTGACGTCCCATCAGGCATCTTACTTTGTCTTTCCGCCTGTCTGGTCTGCCATGTGTGCCTGTCAGCATGCCTGTCTCTCTTTCCCGAGCTGTCTCTCATATTCTCCCACTTTTCTTCCCCATTTCATGGTACCTGCTACTGTAAAGTGGCAGAGTTAGGGAGGTGAAATGCAATGTCTGGAAATGTCTTTGCCAGGTTTTCCAGCTTGATTGCACCAAAAAAAAAAAAAAGAAAAAAAAAAAAAAAAAAAAAAAGAAGAGCGACTGTGTTTTGTCTAGTTGCAAGGACTTGGAGTGGCAAAGCACTTGCGCCAGTAATAGCTTGTTAAGTATCTGTGAATCAATGTTTCATAGTGTAGTTTAATGGTAGCGAGAGCCTAGCCAGGCAGAGCTAGCTACAGTATAGTCAGTCAAAATAACAGCATTGAACTCTGCTGGGAAACAGGTTGAACTCTCTCTAATAGCCAAGCAGAGGTAATGAGGTAAGATTATAGAGGCAGCAGCAGCCAAGAAAAGCGATCAGGAGAAGGGTGGGGGTGATGGAGAGGTGGACAGAGAGGAGGAGAGTTCAAAGGGCAGCGAGGCAGACAGGCGTAAAATGAAAAAATGCATATCCTCTAACTGGAGCCTTAATGTCAGACAGTGTTTCCCTATCGTGTTGATGTCATGATGAATCAATTAGGTAATCCATCCATATTCTCACAAAGAGCGAAACCCATCAGCGGTGACTTCTAACGTTTCCCTATGAAAATATGCCGAATAACAACAGTAACAATAATTGAAAGATTAAAGAAATGGAAAGCGGCCATCGGGCCTGGCTCTTCAGTCCGAGCGGTTTCGATGAGAGATGAAGAAGGGGTGATGTGGAGGTTTTCCTCACAGGCTGGACCCGTTTGTTTAGCGGGGAGCTCAGGTTACGCTCATTAAACCACGGGCTCCCGCTCCACTGTACGTGTGTAATGCATACGTTATCAGACTGCGTGGCAGGAACACTTTGTCCAGCCACTTAACTCCTGTGTCCTGTCTGACTTGCCTGCCTGCTTTGCTAGATGACTTCCTTCCATGACTTGCTCCTGGCTGGCTTGATCTCTGGCTGATTATCTGATGAGCCGGGGCGGCTTGCTGGCTGACTTGCGAGATCAAACAATGGGGTGTGAGTCTTACTCAAAGCACAAAAATATAATGCTTTCTTATGTCTTTTTGAGGTTAAAAACAGCCTCTTGAAGGCCCTCATCAGAATGAGTAAGACAGGATAACAGAGCTTCCCCGGTGACATTTTAGCAGCAGTGGTGGTTGGGGTTAATTTCAGTTTGTTCATCCTTGCTTTAGTTCCGCTTTTGGGTCTGGTGCATGTTGCAGCATCAAAACAGTTCCTCATTGTGGCCCTGTACTTATTTGCCTTTTGAGAGGAAATTGGGCTCAGCGGTGGTAATTTTCTTGCTGTGGTGGGCCACCATCACAGAATGAGTATATAGGAAACGCTGCAGGACAAGACAATGACTACATGGGCTGTGGTGGACTGGCTGGCTCCCTGAATGGCCCGCTGTCTCGCTGACTGACTGACTAGTGGGCGGGCTGATTGAGGAACCCATGTCGCTAAATCACCACTGTCTCTGTCTCTCTGCATGTGAGGTAGGAGGGCGCAAAAGTGTGGACTATTTTACTGTGCTTGACTTATGATATGCGATATGTACACAAGGGCTATGTGACGGAGTCATAAGTGCAGCTGGAGGTACTTGGTTAATATGATACCTATGACTAAAATACACAGACTGTGTGAAATCTGCCCCTGTAGGCCCCGAGCTCTGCAACACCCCGTCCATTTTTGTTAAATCACAGGATGATTCTGTAAACATTATTCCAAGTTATCTACCAAGCCAACCATTACAAATTCAATTTTGCTGTCACAGATCACATTTAAATGGATATGACCGTTCAACCAAATGTAGCTGAATGAAAGCTCGCCGCTCGATACCGAATGTCGATGTTAATTCTTTCCTGAGCTTGATTCTGACTCAAAGTTTATTTTACCCCTCTTGTCTTCAACCATGCAGAAATGACACAAATGTACGATGTGCCGTCGGACTTATTTCTCAGTGGCTGCCATGGCCGAGAAAACAGATGCAGCAAGGAGAAACTAATTTTTCTGGAGTTCGCTGTGCCACCACCTCTTCACTCCCCTCCCCCACCGCTGTTTTCTTCTTGGCCAGGAAGGAAAGAAGGATTTTTCAATAATGTACACGTAGAAGCCAACATGATTGTCTTGAAATAGATGAAAGGGTATCCCTGCCTCAAACTTTGAGTGGCTTCCATCTTTCTTTTTTATCAGCCCCAGTTGTGTTCACTCCTCCTGGCTACTCAGGGATCTGGAAGATGGCAGTGGAGACAAAAAGAGCCTGCACCTCCACCATCTCGCCTTCGCTTTGTAGCGCTCTCTCCATCACTGTTAGTCACAGATGATTATGCCCTGGCGACTGCCGCCCAAGTGTTGCCATTTGCCTGTAATAGCATGACAATCAGTGTCAATCTGTGCTGGGCTTCAACTATTGTTCACACCATGTGCCCTTTGGCTTTGTGTTTTACATATGGTTAGTCTGGAGAGATACTGCTGTATCTCCGCTCTCTTGGCCCTGCTTATGTATCCTTTCAATATATGAGTTGATGCGCTATATGCACACATGCTGTAAATAATGCTCTCTATTTTTGCATATGAATACCCACTTGTCACTATATTGTAGCCTACATCTAAGCGGTGAATGAGTGGCTGCCAGTGGTTGTCAAATCAGTTATGTTTCATTGGTTGGTATCTGGTGCTTGAGTTGGTTTCAAGCAAAGATTGACACTAAAGGCAAGATGAGGCAGAAAGGACTGATGGGGGACGAGGCGATAGAAGAAAGAACGAAGAAGAGGGAGCGAGGGATCAACGTTCATCTACCTCAAGTGCGTCTGCTTCACCTTTAATCTATGGAAATGTATGGAGCAGATGAAGTATAATTGTAAGGTGGACTTAGACCATTAAAATCTCTCAAGTGCTTGTTACGGGAGCGGGCCAGAGAGAGACAGGGCAGTAATCACCACGAGTTCTCTGTGCTGATGATGGGGAGGGAATTAATTTACCCTGGAGAAAAACAAATTAAGGCTCTACTCAGCCTAGCGCTCCATTACACAATAGCATATATAAATATTTTATCTTGGGCGATCCAGGTTAGCAAAGGTTTAGTACATCTCCATTTACACAAGGACCCGCTCTCCACGCCTTGGCCTCCGCTCCGCTCTCAGCTCTCCTCCTGATGAGTGCTTGCTGTCCTCTCCTTCACCTCCCTGTCTTCCTCCTTTCACTTCCCTCTCCACCTCTCCATCTTCCTTCAGTCTCTCTCCTTCCAATGTACAATAATTCTCCTCTCACGCTCTCCTCCACTTCAGCTCTCCCTCTCTCTCTCTGTGTCCTCTGCTCTTACTCCATCTCTGCCCGTTCTCAAACACAAAAGCCTGATATTCTGCGTTAAAACCAGCCCGCACGGCTCGGATGTCTTAATCCCTCTGGACACAGACGTATCGCCCGTTGACCGAGGGTGTAGAGTGTACCGTGAAAAACAGGATTCAGCTGACAAAGTTGAAAATGTCACAGTGATTTATGGACACGTGTATAAATCAAGTTCGGGGCTCTATATTATAGAAACAACTTAGTTTTCCTATTTGAAATGGTGCACCTCCTCTTGGATATTTTGAACTGTAATAAATTGCCAGCCCAAATGTATATATATTTCCAAATAGCATTTGTTATTTTAGCTTCCTCTTTCACTTACTTTCCCGTACAACAGTGAAAGGTACGAGTGTGTCATATTATATTATATGAAATAGAATAATACAGTAAAATAGCCTTGCTCTGAATTGGACCTCAGTGTTGCTTGTAAACTAATACTTACGGTATATAGTGAGTCCCTAAAACGACTCTTCTACAGTTGGTCTGTTCTTTATCAAACTTATAAAATAATCACTATAAATGTATCATTCAAAATTTCTAAAATACATCCAGTACCCCTCTCAAAATATTATTTAGCTCTGTGCTAGCTTAAAAAATTACGTTTTAGGCTAATAATTGAATTCAAAATGCCACCTCATATCTCAAGTTGGAAAGAAAGTCTGTAGCCAATATACTGCAGAGAGTTAGTGGAGACCGGACCCCAGGTTCCCCTTACCAAACAGTGTTATTTTGATGGCGAATTGGTAAAATCAAACTTTGATGACAAAATAATGTGTTAAAACACTTCATATAGATTTCAGGTATTTACCAGGTAGACAGTGTGGAAGAGTGCAAACCCCATTATTTATCAGCACGCCATGATGATATATGTTACGTGAGGACGGGCTCACTTTAAAGCAGACTCTGCAGTTCAACGATGCTATGATGTGGTAAAGAATGATGAATGCCACCCACTTCTTAAAAGAGAAGAATATAACTTAGTAGTGAAACACGGAAATGAAACTCTTTTACCCCATAACCCAAAACATAACAGCCTCTCGCTCCATTGTTTATGTTTTGTGTGCACATGTAACATCAAAACATTAGACTGAAGACAGGCATTTGTGAGTGCTCCATTAATTTTATGGGTTATTAGTCTTGGCATGAACCTGAGAGGTTTTATCCCTCCTCGGCCTCATACTTAACATCAGTACACAGAGTGGTTTGCTCTCCTGTGTGAAACGAAAGCAAAAAAAAAAAATAATACAAATTATTTATTTATTTATTTATTTGAAAATTGACTTTTGTTTGTATGATTAGTAGTTCACCCTGTGTTTTGCTTTACCTCGGCATCGCTGTGTTCATGTGACTGCTGTTTGAGTTATGGCGCTGAAATGAGCCTCGTGCGTGTTGCAGCGCCGGCATTGTGTTGTTGTTGTCAACAAGGTGAAGCAATTAGACTCGCAGCACGCGGTAATGACTGCGGGCGGCGGGAGCGCACGAGGGCAAGGCGATACCCGTTGTGAGAAACAGCACGCGCCCCTCCTCTCTCCCCTCCTCGTCCCGCCTCGCGGTAATGAGGCTCGTGCACTAATGAGAGGGATTTAATGGATTTATAGCAGCTGAGGATTCCTGCGTGTCCACAGGCGCTCTCTCTCTCTCTCTCTCTCTCTCTCTCTCTCTCTCTCTCTCTCTCTGTAGAAACGTCTGTAATTGGTGAGCGTGCACATTACACGAACCAGCGCGAGGGACAGACGGCTACAACACAACATAACACAACAAAACAAAACAGCACAAAACAGCCAGTGGCCCTACATGCTCTCCGTTGGCTGCTCTCGGATTGTGTGCAGGTTTGTAGCTACAATATTGATATTGATACCCCGCTTCCCAATGAAAAAAAGAAAGAAAGAAAAAGAAAAAGAAATGAAGAAAAGAAAAAGCTAGTTTTATCCATGGCTTGTTAAAGAGCAAATATAATTTCAAGTGTGTACACAGTGTTGAAGTTTGTTAGCATGCAGGACATCTGCTATCCATGTCCGTGATGGCAACAGGGATTACACACTTAGTTTATGGAGTAAACATCTTACTAAAAACTTTCCTAAAAATCTGCCTGCTTCGTAAACTACAGAGGAAATACTCTAGGCCCATATGCAGGGATGTAACAGAGGATGAGCGCATACAAACACAGTTTCCCCCACCACCGTATTTTATTTGTTTGTTTGTTTGTATTTATAGCCTACGTAGTGTGTTTGTGCTGTAGAATTTACCTTCCTTTTTTTCCATTGTAACTTTACACTGAGGCAGTATCAAACAAACAAATTCAACTTGTATGGCGCAGGGCTTCCTTAGATAATTTTTTTTTCTTAAAGTATAATAGATTTTTGTAAACATTGGTAGTTTGTTGTATACTGATCACCATCTGAGGGACAGTAAACCTACCTTATAGCCTAATTTTACCCTACAGTCTGGGCCTACAGGCTGGCTAAAGTCATACCTTTATTTTTTGCCAAGAGAAACACCAATCGTAACTCCTTTTTGATCTATAACAGCTGTCACCGAGTCACAGTGTCCTCTCCTTTGTTGATCAATAAGCCTAGTCTGCTAATTCATTGTTAATATGTCCAATGATCAAGTGTCCCGCGGGGCCAGAATGAGAAAGCCTGCTAAGCCCAGTTCCATTAAATCCTTAAGTAACATCACATCAACTTCAGCCTACACCGTCAAGTATGATTTCCAGGATGGGTAATTTTAAATGGTCCTTTGAAAAAAAATTAAGTCAGTCATTTAGAAATAAAAATATTTACATAAAAAGAGATCTGTTATTAAGCTCTAACTAAATGATTGTTGCATATTGAAACTATTCAGGTACTAAAAAAAAAAACATCAATCAAAATACATTAAACAATTTATCAGGTATTTGAATTTTATGATCAACATGTTTTATAATAATAGCTGACCAAAATAGAGAATATTTTATTTTCCTACAGGGATGACAAATTTATCAGTAGTTATATCACGCCCATTCCAAAATATGCTTCTAATTTATTTAAAATTGCCTTAAAATGAAAAAATATGAAACCCAGAGCACTTATTGGGTTAACAGGTTAAGCTCTCCGTTCCCCCCGTTGCTGCACACTGGCAAGCTGAGGAGAATTAGGCACAGGACAAAAGAAACATTTAGTGTCTGCTTGTTTATTCCTGTGCTCGCTCTGTATTTATTCACTCCTGTCACTCATGTTTTTTTCCCTTCCCCACCTCGTTCTCCCCTGCGGCTTTCTCTCACACACAGGCAGTGTGACGGCGCTGTAGCAGGGAGAGAAAGATCTGGGTGACCATCTGAAACCAATTATGGCGGCGCTGCAGCCACCCAGAAACTCAGTGACGGATGGGGATCTCGTATTTATAGCTGGGGTAATTGGCAACACTCACTCACTCACTCACATACTCACACACACACACACACATGCACATGCACACAAAACTGCATAGTCACGTACACACATGCTCACACACATGGAAGCCGAAGAAAAAGATAGACACTTAAAAACGCACATGGAAGGCGCAGTTTTAAAGTGTTTAACACAGGAATAGACGCAGACATGTATACTCACATGCGTTCACACAGCCACACATGTGCCTCACATGCATTATCAATGGAAAAGGTGCACACTCCCACATTTTGGTCCGCGTGTCTTGCCATAGACTGTATATGAATCAAAGATCGTTGTCATGGGAAGACAAATATGGCTCGGGGAAGGCTGCAGAGGTATGTTTGTGTTTTCCACGGTCTAATCAGAGCTGATGTTTACAGCCGATACGGCAGTCAGGACAGAGGTTGTACATCTCAGCTATCTGTCTTGGCCTGTCAGCGCGTCAAACCTGAATGTGAAAACATATACAAAACACATCTGCCTCTTGTTAGGCGCCATAAATGGCTGCCATGTGGTCCGCTGATAAATAGGCCAGTCTATTTATTGGAGCACAACAAATTGGCTACAAACACTGACAAGGAATCGAAGAACTATAAATATTGCGATGCGATGAAAGCTTTAAAACGTGCTGCAGGTATTTTACGAGGATCCCACTCCTTTGGCTTTTATGCAGTTGGAGGTATTTCTTTTGACTCCTTTCTTCTTTTCGCACACCGCCTCGTTAAAGAAGTAGGGGGGGGGGCAATGGCACTCTCACACCGAGCAGGTCCTGCGACTGAGTGCGTGGAAAGCTCGGCCGCTCAAAAGCTGAGGCGGATCCGCCACTTGAGAACGATAAAGAGCTCTGTTACACCAGAGCTTGCAGAGACATAACCAGAAATTCCTGAATGAATCGGCAACAGACAAGCCCTAAACCCCGTGTAATTACATATTTGGAGTTTATCAGGGTTTATGCGAAAATGCACAAGTTTCCCTTCCCTGGTGGTCCTTAAACACATCCATATGTCCAGCATGTTTCCATTTCTGCTCCTCCCTCTGCGCTCTCTCTCTCTCTCTCTCTCTCTCTCTCTCTCTCTCTCTCTGTTCTCCTCCGCTTTAACCCCCTCCTTTATCCTCCACCTCCTATTTTCCCTCCATGAAAAATGGCTGCTGCTTACAGATGGATGATATGACCCGTTGGAGTGGTGTTTTCCTATTGTTAAGTTGTTGTTGACTCTCTAGACACACAGTGTGACAGATCCAGTTTGGTGTTTTGGAGTGCGCTGAGGCCATCAGCACTGGGCCAGAGCTCTGGGTGGAACTGTGTGCAAACAGAGGAAGCCGCAGCACGTCCACATCGCACAGAGCAGGAACACACACACAAATCTGGGGAGGCCTTCTATCGTGTGTGGGCCAGTTTTTTTTTTTTTTTTTTATTTTGCTTTTCTCACTGCTTCTCTCTCTCTAACTCTTTCTCTCCCACTCTCTCTCCCTGCTTGAGAAAACTGATCTGTTTTAAAACACGTGCTAAATATTACCATATTTACATTTTCCTGTTTCAAGAAGGCAGTGAAGAGGGAGTGTGTGGTGGGGATTTTTCTTTTCTTTTCTTTCTGTCTTTTTTTTTTTTTTTTTCAGTGGAAAGGTCCTGATCCGGGGTTAGGCTCTGTTTGAAACTCTAAACCTCTTTCATGCTTATTTGTTTTATGATTCTGCAGGGCACTGTGTTTACACTGAGAGTGAAACATCTGGATTAGATAATTTGTTGGGAATTAACGGAGCCTGAATGCATATCGACCTCCTCTGATTGCATCTGTTTGATGTTTCGCTCTTTTTTCCCCCTCTTAATATTATTATTGTTTTTAAATCTGCTTACCAGTATTCTGGTTTTGCAGTATTTTTTTCTGTTTGATGTGTTTTAGACAAATTAAGAAATAAAGCTGCCCCACATTTATCTCCCATCTTACCCACCTGCAGCAGCAGCAGATATTCCCTTCCATTCACTGTCACATCTCTCTAGTTACGCTGTTGGCCTTTGCGCCATAATATCTTATCCCAAATTAAAACTTACAAGGAATGTTTTGCTTTCCAGTGATGCAAGGGGCTACAGAGTGGCCATGTCAGGAACAATGGCTGCCAGGGTCATGCCTGGCATTGGGAGGGCACACTAACTGATTACATCCTGGCCTCTCTAATAGAATATTTAGACTTGAGGATATGCAAGATTATGCAAGAGAACAAAATCATCCACTTGCAGAGAACAGGGTGGATATTAAACACAATAGCAACTGATAACACTTTTATACGCGAGATAAAAATTATAGGATATGTTTAGTTTTCTATGGGATACCCTACAGAGGGATATGAACCTACAGGAAATGGTGAATAATACACTGAGTTTACAGCAGCTGGGAGGTCTGTCCACAATGATCATTTCCTTTTAGTAAACAGCTGCTCAATCCTGTGTCTCTCTCTTTTCCCTTTCTGTTTTTCCTTCTCTCTTTTTTCTCACTTTCTTTTCACTACTCAAGAGGGCATTTTTGTGTACACCTTGCAATATTTGTTTGTTGATTGTTGTTTTTATATGATTTGAGGCCATCAGCGTAGTGTCAGTACCAGGAACACATCTCAGCTGCACCACTTCCGACATTCCCATATATTTACCCACCTAAACTTCTCCTCCCTTCCGTTTTTGTTAATGTGCACCCTCCCTCCCATCCCCTTTTTCCTTTCTACTTTCTCTCCTTTTTCCTGTAGGGTCCTGAGAGCATCTGTCAGAACTAGGGCTAACTCACTCTCCATCAGTACACCTTGGTGGTGTGGTCCTCACTAGTTTAATGCTATCCTGCCTGTCTGCCCATAGCTGTGGCTATCTGCTGCTGCTGCTGCTGTCTTGTCCAAATCTCCCTTGAAAAATATATTTCTAATCTTAATTTGACTTACCTGGTTAGATAAGTAAAATAAATATACAAAGAAACAGTGATTTAGCTGACACATGACATGACATTTGTTTCTGGCCTTTATCCAAGATGACTGACTTTATCCGACAGAAACATGTTCCTCCTGGCCTCTCTCTGTCCTTATCTCCATTGTACGATCCATTACATCGCTGGCTGCTGTCCCCTGGGGGATCTGCCTTGTCCCCTCTAATCTGGCCGAGCTGCTCTGATTCCATCACTCCCATCAAGCCACACAGAAAGATTAGTCGAACTCTACGCAGAGCAGATGTGTCCAGCACTTGATTTGTGTGTGTTTTATTGACTCTGGCCATCTGTTAATACAGTTGCTGGTTCCTCCTCTTGTGTTTGTTGATGCACACAGGCAGGGGCGCCAAGTGCCAGAAGAAACAGTCGGTGAACGAGAGATGAGAGAGAGAGAAAGAGGATTTGGAGGAAGTGAGGGCTTTTACAAGAAGAAGGAAAGTCTGAGTGCTGTGTTTAAGTGTCAGCCTGGGAATCTCTGTATTCCTGGACAGCGCAAAAGCATTTGGCCTTGGTTTATGTAGCATTGTATCTTCAGGACAGTACCGAACACACAAGCATTGTGCGTTGATAAATGAGCCTCAGATGTTGTGATAGATCAGAAAATATGAGCTCTGATTCCTCCATGAGGAGGAAAGTGAAAGATTGCTCTAGATATCTGAAATTCCTCTTGGTTCCATTCCATAGATTCCTCCTCAACACTGAAGGCATGAAGAGCAGTTGCTGTCACGTTCCAAGGATTGTTTGTTTTTCTATGTGTGTGTGTGTGTGTGTGTGTGTGCTGGCATATGTGTATATGTCTGTGCACATGTGTGCCGGTGCATGCTTATGTGCACTACAGGAATCTCTGGCTCTGCATAAATATGATAACATGTAACAGTTGCAGTCACTTGTGTTTCTCTTGGACATTCGTCCCGACTCCTTGTCTTCCTCGTCCTCTTCTTGATCCCCCCATTCTGTGTCCCTCCTCCTCACCATCCTCACACCCTTGGGTTTTTTTCTCTCTCGACCCCTGCCTCACATACCGCTTCAGTGAATACTTTGGAAACCAGGGAGTCTATGAAACCTTGTGCCTCACAAGAATCACTATCCACTGTGATGTACATTTTATTTAAAAAGTGGGACTAAAAGTTTAATCTGCATAGTCAACAAAAACTGCATCATTTAGTTTCACAATGTCTGCAATCTTAGCCATTTTTTTCCTCATCTATTTCATTTATTCTGTCTGCCTCCTTTCCCCTTTTATTCCTCCCACCCCTCTCGCTCTGAAGCTGTCTGCCCACGGAGTGGAAAGTTAAAAGCGGTCTGCCTCTTTATGACAGCACTGCTGTTGCTTCTTGTTACTCTCTCTGCCGTGTCATGATGATGTGATTTCTTGACACAGGCGTCTCTCAGCCAGTTGAAACCCCAGAACTCCATGTGAACCTGCTGAAAGGGAGGTGGCGTCCGGCCTGGGTAAACATAGTGTGAGGGGGAGCCAGGGACACAGCCTGTTGGTCCTAAATGTGGAGGAAAAACTTACAATAACTGGGCCTGTGGGGAGCCAGCAGGGCCGAGGCTGACCCTTATACAGGCAGAGAGAAGAGTGGAGTTGGATCTCAGCAGCTCTGAGGGACGTATAGGTAACAGACAGGATTTGAACCTGGGTCTTGCATACAGGGAAAAAAAGACATTTTTCAGTGGGGAATATCCCCTTTGCAAGGAAGGAAGGTTCAATTCACTTTCACATCAAGTCAATTCATGAAGTATATATTCTTCAAAACTCAAAAGCTGGAAATCTTGTTATAGCCATAAAATGGCTGTTACAGTCAACCTATAAATACATGACTGAGAATGAAGGGTTTGTCATCATAACATTGATTGCACTTTCAAATTACATTTTAAACTGAGTGATCTGAAAAATGAATTGACCCCAACTCTATGAGGGAGATATTTAAGCTTGCATGGTCCCAGGCAAGGCTGCTCTGCTACTTATGTGTCAGCCCCCTCATGCTGTACATTCACCTCTCTGAAGAGGTATGGATATCGCCCCTCATGCTTTTACCTCATTGACTCTCTGGTCCCCCTTCAACTTCAAACGTATGAGGTTGAAACGCAGTCCAGGCTAGCAGCAGGGGATTGTGGGAACAAAATTTATACACAGAGGGAACACTGTATTCAACACAGAGGCAGAGGTGTTAGCGGTAGTTGTGTCTGCCTAAGGGACAGCACAGCAAGACCTGGGTCAAATAGTTATTCACGGATAATTCTTAGCACTTATTTTAAACTGCGTGAAGTGCTGGGGGGGGGCTATATCGTGATTTTTATCGATTATATATCGATTTTTAAATACTTTGCTGTGTTTGTTTAAACTTTCTGGCACTCATTGTATTGTCTTATGTGGCGACCTCCACACACCCAGCACATAAGCAGGCTAAAGCAAACAGCACGTATTTGCAAATACCTTTTGGCCCAGATCTGTCTACACAGAGAATAACACAATACAGTGGAATACTGGCAGTCAAACACTGGGTTTGAGTTGTCCATCCTTTTAATATTTATATCTAAATTACAACACTTATATCTGTGTAATTCATCAGTGTAACATAACAGTGTTGCAATTATAGCTGTATATCCATTTTTGAATTTAATTAATTTGAATTTGAATTCATAATACAGTCTGTTTATACTATTAACATATTTGCCAAAGGAAACAGCATTTAATGGGTTGTAACATTCAGGTTTTTTTTTTTTTTTTGTTTGTTTGTTTTTTATTGAACTGGTATTTTTTGATTCAGAATACTGTGTAACACTTTGTAGTGATGATTTAAAACATACTGAAATCATCCACCTCTCCTGCTGTGGCAAACTTTCATCTCTCTTTCTGTCTCTCTCATTGTGTTTTAAGATATGAAACCCTGTTGAACTTGTACTGGTTCAGCCCCCTGGCCACTTGCTCCACATCCCATCCCAGTGCTACCTCACAACCCCTGGGAAGCAGTTAATGCTTTAATTGGCACTTAATTAGTTAATTGACCCCAGCAGTCTAGGGGAGGGGGGTGCAGGGTGAGGGGTTCTGAGGGCAGGTGACGGTGGAGAGGATTGGCCCAAGGTGCTTCCTGTGTCACGTCACCAGTGGAGGTACCCATCAACCCTTTTGAACTGGGACACAAACACTGGAAACACTTTCATCGGGCCGATGTGTCATCACAGCCGGGTCCCATGTATATGTATGGGACCGTCTGAAAATATACAAAGTCCAATTTGCCCGGGACAGGCCAACCTCAGGATAATGAATCACATGTGATGTGTATCTGATATGCAGCCTGAGTCATCACCAGATGTTTCAACAGGATTACTTCCAGTTCTGGAGAAGAACATGGGATTTTCAAAGAGAAACCAACAAGTCTCCATCAAAAAAGAGAAAGGAAAGAGATCAACAAACATTTGCCACCGCTGTGAATAAAACACAAAAGTTTATAAAAATGCGACACTGGAATGCTTTCAGTGCCTCTGGAAGGCAGACCAAAGTGTTTCTTATGTCCATAATTGAGCCTATACATGCCAAATGAAAGGAGTTTTGAGGTCAAGTACAGAAGAGGAAGTAACTTGGGCACCAGGCCCTCAGATAAAAGCTTACAGGTGGGACTAAGTACAGTCCTACATATGTAAGCAAGCTGTGGCGCTTGTTTGTTCTGGTGTCTGTTTGTATGTGGAAAATGCAGCTCCCAGCACATAATGTGTTTGCTCAGTCGAACCATAGCATGTACTCTGGATATCATTCCCTGTCTCTTTCACTTGGCAAAAACACATACAAACCTGTGTGAATCTGTGAACCCATGTGTGCACCTATACACACACACAGATACACACACACATACGATTGCTCTCTCCATTTCTTCCTGTCTCACATACTAACCTACTGCTTCTCTTTGCTTATGCACGCATAGAGGCTACAAACGCAGCGCGCGATTTCGTGAGTGCACAACCGCACTCCACCTCACAACAGGGCTTGCTGTTTCCTTGGAGATGAATGAGGGCTTTGGGTGAGGGTGGGGGACACGGCGGTATGGGCGAGTGTATGAATGTGAGTGTGTACGTGCATGCACACATGGGTGCCTGCACATGCCTGTGTGTGTCTGCACCCACGTGTGTGCATCAGAGAGGGTCTCCCAGCAGGCAGTGTTGTTGTAGGTGAGGGTGAGGTGCCCCCTGATGGGCAGCTGTGGCAAGAGAGGCCGGCTTTGATCAAAGGCCCAAGGAAAAGGGGGAGGGAGGGGGGAGGAGGGGAGAGCAGCAGGCAGCCAGGAGAGACTAGAGGAGAGGCAGCGGCTGCAGAATGGGGGATCCAGGGTGAGGGTGTCCTTCAGCCCACAGTGGGACCTCTCAACAAGGAAGAACAAACACCTGCTTATCTGCTACCACGCCACTGGCTCTGACTCACTTGCTGGAACTCCAAGTCTTTAGCCCTCTAATGTTATGATTGCTTGTAATGAAAGTGTTGCAAAATAGTAGCAAAAGTCTGATAAAGGTAAAGTTTTTTTTTCTTTTCCCCTGAATCCATTTATAATCTTTATGTTTGGACTGCCGTTGAGAGGGTGCCAAATCTGACTCCATTTGTGCATTAGTGGATTTCCTCGTCCGATGAGATGAAAACGGTGGACGCTGCAGAGTTTTCCAAATAACTGAATCATGTATTTATTCAATAGGCTCAGGGCAGCGGTGTGTTGATTGTCGACAGATTGAGTTACGCGGAGAAATCTGTGGGAAGTCTCGCAAAGGAGACAACCTAACCAAGGGCATGTGTGCAAGGAGCCGTGCGGCCAGACAAATGCATTCAGACGAAATTCATGTCGCTTAGGTCATTCCGGCTTCACATTTGCCTGGAGGGAAACATATTTAATTTAGGCCCACAGATCCTCCAAATATGAACGTTTCGTTGCAACGTCTTGGTTTTTCTTTTATTCTGGGATACGTTTCTAGGCTGTTTGATTAAACTGAGTTTTATTTATTTATTTTGGGAGGGGGTGTGATTTATGTTAAAATTCATGTTGTTTCCTTATAAATTCAGTTTTATTTCTCTGTCTTTAAAATATGCCAAGCCTTAAATTATTTACTAAAATCACAAACCACTCAATGTTGTGTCCAGTGCCGGTGCGAATTTGAATATTTTATTTTGATACACACTGAACTATGTGGAGTGGAGTATTTATAGCGACTTTATATCAGACTGTGACATTTCTGCCAAGCTCAGGAAAGGCGAAATTACATTAAAAAATTAAATCAACTAATAAATGGGGTCTTTGAAACACGAGGTCGTGCAGTCTTGAAACACTGCCGCTTGCTCTGCCAAGCACAACTACAAACACTCCTCCTAAGCCAAGCTTTATTGGCTTTGACGCACTTAGAGGGCGAATTAAATTTGACAAAATAAATTAATACCAGGGCGCCGCTCCGACGGACTTCAGCTGCACCATCATGTAGCTCATTCTGGCAGATGTAAAACATTTGTAAAGTGTGTCGGCTAATGCGTTTGTTTTGGCACTACATAAATTAATTCATCACAAAGACACCACCACCACGGACAGTAATATTAGTTAACAACAACAACAACAACAACAACAGAATACTACTACTACTACTACTACTACTAATAATAATAATAATAATGATAATAATAATAATAATAATGACCAACAAAACTAACAAGAGAAGGTATTATTATTGCTGTTGTTACATTATTTTTCTTAAGGCAATTTTTTTTTTTTTTTTTTACCTATTTCTGTTATATTGATTTTAAATAGTAGGTACTTAATCGATATTTAGTAAAATTACATGGGCTATAGCTAAAGTCTTTTGGTTATCAATCAATTGTCCATAGGCTTGTATAGGCTTTTGCATTTTGTATCTCCTGCAGAAAATATGCGCAGAAAATGAAGGCATATTTCTAGCATTGATGGATAATGTCAATAATTAGGTCATGGCCCAGGAGCTGGTCGATATGACTAGTTGAATCCCCCATAGCATCGAAATGGAGCACGTGTGTTTCAGCTTTGATGCATCTGCTCGCCGTCTGCGTGCACCGACAGAAAATTATTTTCAACTGCATTATGTCATATCATGAAATCATTACAGCCTATAGGATGACAGTCAAAAAACTGAACGGGAGCGCGCGATAAGGACGGAATTAAAAATGAAATAAATCAGGGCCCTGCAGGATGTCCTAGGTCTTCAAAGTGCCTGTTAAATGAAGTTATGGATCGTCCTTTGTTGGCAGCAGAAATACTGAATTGTGGAGAGAGGTTTGACGTGAATACAGAGAGGCGGGTGAGATCTTCTGTGGGGGCTTGGCAGCATGCAGACAATTAGAAGGCTATCTGATAGCTGCAATTTACCTCACAGTTCCTCACATCTCATTAGTGTATCAGTGTAATGACCGTATCATTGTGCCTGCAGAGTTCAGCGCACACGGAGGCTGTGCTAAGTACAACTGATCCTGAGACTGACACTGGATAATCATAAGATATAGCAGACGGCCACGCAGCAAAAACTGTCCATTAATTCTGAAAAAAAAAAATAAAAAAATTATAATCTCATACTTAGTGATAAACTGAACAATGTTTTGATCATTCTTGTTTGTAGTGATCTTGATTCTGGATTTTTTTTAAGCGAGCGTCAGTACTGAAACAAAAGACAAAATACGACAAATCACTCCGTTATGAGAAAATTACCCTGATTCCAGAAAGGTGTCAAAACAAGCTGATTTGCATTTGAAATCATATCATGTTGGTATTTGTTTCGCTTGGTTTAACAAAAATAAGATTTTAAAACTGAATAGCTTAGGATGTTTTTTTTTTTTTTTCTTCAGTGTTTCCTCTTCATTTAGGATAAAATGGAAGAAGCATCGACTTGCGTTATAATTAGGCTATGTTGATCTCAATAGAAGAGGATTTAAGCGTCTTGGGCCGCAAGCCCGGGCCTGCTGCTCTGCATGCAATGTGGAAGTGCTGGCCCTGCGCACAACTGTTTAGTGTGGTTTTAGAGGAGTACCAATGCCATATGCGCTGCTTGTCCTGCATGATGCATGTGCGCCTTGTGGGGTACGCTAAAAAGAAAAACAACAATTAGACATGAATGTGTGTGTCCAAACAAACGAATCAAAGGCCCGTTGTGTTTGTGGGGAGATGACTGTGGGGGGAATCTTTCCTTCTCTCTTTCTCTGAGGTGACCCTTCGTTTGAGTCTTGCGGTGTGAGGCCAAGGCACGAAGGAGAGCAGATGGGCAGCAGCCTCTCTCTCTCTCTCTCTCTCTCTCTCTCTCTCTCTCTCTCTCTCTCCCTCCCTCCCTCAGTAGTTGTTTCTGTCTCTGGGTCTGTCTATCTGAGTCCCTGCACTCTTTATTTCTACTTTTTTTTTTTGTCTATCTCGCTTTTGTCTCTTTCTCCATATCTCCATTTTTGTGTACTTTCAAATTTGGTCAAGCCAGATCGGTTCTGTCTAATTCAGTTCAGTACAATACAATTCAGTTCATCAGTGTGAAATTTAATAACAATCGATTTGCTCAATTTAAACTGGGTTCAGTTCATTTTTGTTCAGTTCAGTTCATTTCAGTTCAGTTCAATTCAGTTCAATTCAATTCAGTTCAGTTCAGTTCAGTTCAATTCAATTCAATTCAATTCAATTCAATTCAATTCAGTTCAGTTCAGTCCAATATGCTGCAATGCGCTTTATTGGCACGGATGACAATTCGCCAACAATTAAGACATTTAGCAGACGCTCTTAATCCAAAGCGAATCAAATAAGTATAAAAATAACAAACAAACAAACAAACAAACAAACAAAAACAATGTGATGTTGCTAGGGTTACATTAATCAAGAACGGTAACTTAATAACATCCCTCCTATAAGCGGTTCTGTTGTCTCTAAGCAAGTGCATAATAATAGACCAGAATATTGAATTAGTACCACAGCTTCCAGGAGGACCTACAACAAAAAAAAGTACATAAAAACTTCTAAACTCTCTCTCTCTCTCTCTCTCTCTCTCTCTCTCTCTCTCTCTCTCTCTCTCTCTCTCTCTCTCTCTGTCCACCACCAACAAACAGCAGTCAGTACACGCCTGTCCCAGACAAGCAAAAATATAGTGCTGTTGTGGTTTTCCTACAGGCACGTGAGGACGTGGTTTTGCTCCATCAAATATAATAACAGGACCAAACAGCTGGCATGCCTAGGTCATATTGTCCAAAAACAATATGACGCATGATGATTTACTTAAGATATCATCCTTGTTTGAAAATGGAAATTGTATTTATGGAAACCGGGGGGAAAAAGAAGAGCACCAAACTAGAAAGAATAAACGAAAAGACCATACAGGCTACATTGTGAAAACATTTGCCTTGGGGAAAAAATAATAATCCTGTAATGATTTTAGAGGGATACCACAGGCCTACAAATATCACAGCAAATCTAGTGAATAGGCATATATCTAACCGGATATTTTAGCATTATAAATCAGTGAGTAATTTCTGATGACCACGGACAGGAGTTTAAATCCCTATAGAATATTATCTATCTATCTATCTATCTATCTATCTATCTATCATTTATATTTTAATGTGTTTTGATTACTTTGATGAAATAAAGGCAACATGCAAAATCGGGATATACGTGACCATGACTCTGTCTCTTATTTGAATTTAGTCTATAGTCAATAATCAGAGTTTTTACACAAAATTGCACTTAAATGCGCGCCGTCCCAGGAGCGCCTGTGTGGGCCTGGACAGCGGTGAAAACCTCAGTCCATTTAGCTCTGCTGGCCTGAGACTAAATTGTCAGCCTCAGCCACGGTTTCTGTCCCTCCCAACCTCCCAAGCTGCCGCAGTGAAGGTGTTCAAAGCTCCAGAAGTGCGTGATATCTGAATAGAGCAGGGGCCCAACAAAGCGCTGGAGCCGTGGGGCCCCGGTGGTTCAGGGTCTGTGTTTGCAAGGCTCCGCTGAGGTGAGATGAGGCGGCGCAGGGGCTGGGGGCTCCCACTGCATTAGGCAGTAATAGGTTTGGGATGACCTAAACGATTTGTTGACTGGGACAATAAATCTGTTGTGTGTTTCTTGGCATGCTGAGGGGAGGATTACAAGTTGTCACACAAAGGAATGCAAATTGGAAGCCAAACTCTCCGAGAGGCCTGTGGAGTAGCCAGCTATTTGGAGCATTTGTGCGGATCCCTGCTTCTCTCTCGCTATTTTATGTTTTTCTATTAGTCCTAATAACTGTGAAGGGCCTGAGAGTAGCCACTGTATTCATCTCAAATCAATGGCTTACCCGCACCATAGACCTCTACATTTGCATTCTATCGAGTGAGGTGACCAGCAGGACAATTGGCGTTAAGTCTCTTTCAGAGGGCCAAATGGAAATCTTGAGTCCTAAATGACATTTTCTCTCGGCCCTCCCATTCTAAAATCCACTCTGCCACATTATGAGATTCATTTTGTCCACGGATTTTCTCACTGGATGGCTGAACCCTGGAGGCTAAAGGTGAGGCTCAAAGAGGCCGCTGCATTATGGGATGTAGGTGGCGTCAGAGACGTACCAGTCATATTGTCATTAATAGGAAGACAAACAGATAACAACAACAACAACAAGACGACGACGACAACAACAACAACAATGATGATGATGATAAAAGTGACGCAAAAAGTGAAGAAAGTTTAAGCTACTAATATAAATCGCTTATAGCCTATGTCACAGGCCTGTAGCCTATGCCAACATAGGCTACACAAGCTGTGTGTATGAATGCATTCCTACATATAGGCTATGCATGGCATATTGTGTGTTATGTACTGTAGCCTATATATATATATATATATATATATATATATATATATATATATATATATATATATGTGTGTGTGTGTGTGTGTGTGTGTATATATATATATATATATATATATATATGCACAGAATATGTGTATTTTAATATGTAGATTTAGTTTAGCCTGATATTATTATTATTATTATTATTATTGTTGTTGTTGTTGTTGTTGCTGTTGTTGTTATTAATGTTGTTGCTGTAATTATTCTTGCTGTTGCCGTCATATCTGAAGCAGGTATATGTTTCATTTATCTAGCAGCTTCTTTAATACTGTCTAACTTTCTAATAAAGATTATTTCGCAATGCAAAACTATCTTCACGTCCTTTTACTTCCCATTGTTTTATATTTAATCATTTATCGGCTGATATTGAATTTATATCCGATTGACATCGTTTTCAGAACACATTTTACCATATAGATTAATGGTTAATCTCCAGCCGAGGTCGCCTGTGTTGGATCCTGCTGTGGAAGAAGCAAATCAGTGTTCATTCATACTCCCTCCTAGCGACTGCAGAATGAAGTGCAGGCGCAGCCGCCTCCTCCGTGAGGCTCCATCAGCTGAAATGCATCAGCAATAGCAGGCCTACCCACTTTCAACAAACAGAAACTGAATGATTTTCGTGTAATATTTTCGTCATCACACATGATACTTTCAAACACGCGATTGCAGACGACTCATGGACAAATGTAAACGTGTGAGCACACAGAAAACCTGACGATACTGGCTGTCTGCTTCATGCAACACCGCTGTTTTTCTTTTCTGCCCCTTTTATTAAACCGGACTGTGGTCTCTCCGCCAAGTTTCTGTCAGACAGCAGATGCCTGAGGCCGGGCGGATGAAACCGCAGGACACGGATCAACACGAAGATAGCGGAATTATTCCCCTCAAATCTCAGCAGTAGACGGTCTGACCTACCGCTACCAGCGCTGAGAGGAATAAGACACTGGAGAATCTGCTTGTGCACTAGGCTACTGCACTGTCCTGACCACACAGAGTTTACTAAAAAATAAATGAATTCTACTCATTTTACGTTGTCATATTAAATCCAGTTGTCAGTGCAGTTATATACCACTGATAATTCACAATTCACTTACATTTTAAATGGAAAAAGGTTAACAGATGGGATGTAAAACTAGCACCAAGCCTTCTAATTATGAAAAACAGCAACTATCAGCTCATTCAAAACAGGAATGTTGAATAAGCATGAACCACATAACAGCAGTTGGAGTCTTTGTGGTATCCGTGCTCAAACATCTACAGTTACATGGAATATAATTTATTTAAAAATAGCAAACAAATATCATATTGTCCCTTTGCTGCAAGTGATTTGACCTAACAACAGCATACAAAGTTAACACCCTGAGTATAAAAATGGTTTATAGTCCACTGGACCTTTGGGATAAAGAATATTTAATTAGGGCAATAGCCTCCTGCAGTTTTTTAACTTGTTAACTGGCGTTAAATCAGAAGCTGAGCACCTTTCTTACATTAGATTCCAGTAATGAAGTCTGACAGTTGATTCATATTTCTGATTGCAAGAGTTAGCTCATGTTTTAACTGAGCGGAAGGCTGTTTTTATTGGCAGTCATTTTGGAAAGACACACAGACACTCAGCACATCAATGCACACATGCCTTGGTTGTTTTACACACACACACACGTAGACACACACGCACACACTCAAACATATATTTACTTAGAAGCTTCTTTAATACTGACTCATTTCCTAATTAGATCATTAGATCATAACCTATGTTCACAAAGATTCCAAAATACTCTTCACAGTGCTGCATCGATTGGATGCATTATTGTACAGCCATTTGCCCAAGGTTAGCGTTTCATCAGAGATTATTTATTTGAGACTACACTGTGCTTCGGTGCTTTCTCCTCCGCTCTCATTGTCTGCACAACAGAGATAGTTTAATTAAAGAACAACATTATCTTAGGGCAGCCTCACTCCTAGCAGTGAGGAGTGCCCTGTTTTCAGTGCTGTGTCAGGAGGAGAGAAAAAGACTGTGCCTACATTGGCTGCTGCGTACCTTCCTCCAACCTATGGCCCAGGCTCTCTCAATATCTTTTAATGGGATGATTGTAAAACATCTTGTCACATGAGGGAGTTACAATGACATTTTACAACCCCGAGCTTTCAGAGATGAGCCATAATATTGTCCCCCGTAACTTTTAAAACACGGGTTTGTGTGTGCAAGGAGTTGCATAACGCCAAAGACCATTATTTTCAAATACACACTTAAAGAGGGTGTATGTGTGTACTGATGTGGCTCATAAAGTGGGCACTTAAACACAAGGCCACATGGAGAAAGATGCATGCACACATATGTTCAAACACGCTTGCAAGCAAACTAGGCACACATGCCTAGCTTTGCACACATGTGTGCAAATGCCACATAATGCCTCTATATGCAACAGAAAAGACAGAAATAATTTTATCGTGACTGAAGGAACAGTTAAGGTCTTTCAGAGCAACTGAACAGCTACATACAAAGGAAAACAGACAGACAAGCCAACAAATTGACAGACAGACAGACAGACAGACAGACAGACAGACAGACAAGTCAATAGGCTGAAATAGGAAGAATTCAAAACCCTTAACTCTCTCTCTCTCTCTCTCTCTCTCTCTCTCTCTCTCTCTCTCTCTCTCTCTCTCTCTCTCTCTCTGTTGGTATTATTTCACCAACATATAAGTAGCTTCCATTCATTTGCCATTAATTTGTTTTTCCATCTCCCGCCTGCTTTTAATCAACACTGGTGTTTGAATCCTGATCTGCTGGCCAGGTGATGCCCGGCCGGGCCCATTATGATTTCTGAGGCCAGCCGAGAGGGCGGGCAGTTTAAACAGGATTCATTTTTTTAATCAACACTATCATGACCCCTGCGGAACAAAGACATGAATATCCATTTCCAAGGAAAAGGGTGAGTGCCCTCTCCATGCCCTGCACCCCCGCTCTCCTCGCCCCTCACTGTACTGTACGCGTTGCCCTGGTAACCCCATGGGCAGAATGCAGATCAGGGGGACGTGACAAGGCAGCCCCTTGTCTCCCCTCACAATTCACCCTGATGATGACTAACACTTTTGTTCATGGAGAGGGCAGGTGGGAGTTACAATACGCTGCAAATCATTGCCCACCCGAGATCTCCCCTTTCCTCTTCCTCTCTCACCCCCTCAACCTTTCTCTCTCCGTCTCTCCATCTCTCTAACGCACTCTCTTACTTTAACCTTGTTTCATTTCTGAAATGGATTCATTTGGATTCATTTTTATTTTTATTTTTTCCCCTTTTTTCTTTTTTTCGTCCATCCTTCCATTTGGCATGGCAGTGAATCCCCCAAAGGCGCTCGCTAACAGCAGAGGTGGTGGTGGTTGCGAGGGGTCAGTGTTATCTAAACAGACCCATTGGGCTATTTGCTATAGCACCCTCCATCAGGCAGGAAGCTCTGAGGAATCAGCCCATCACTTCAATCAGCCACGACAGCACACAATGAATTTATAATGGCCGGCACTGGACGAGAAATGAAATCAGATGAAAACCAAGAGAGGGGGGAGTATGTGTGTGTGTGTGTGTGTGTGTTGGGGAAGGGGGGGGCAAGAGAGAGTGAAAGATGGAGAGCAAGAGAGGGCGAGGCGAGGAGCCAGAGGAGAGAGATAGAGTTCAGTTACTGTCTGTGTCAATGACCACTATGTGTGGGAAGTGCATTGTTTGTTTGTGGTCTGAAACAAACAAGTGATCGTTGAAAGTGAGGAGATAGACTGTTGGCCGTTTGCATCGGTAAACTGTACAGTGCACGCATATGTGTGTGAGCATACGCCTGCAGGTTTTTCCGTGCAGTGTGTGCTTGAGCATACGTGCATCTATACAAATACATATGCCTGTATGTGTGTGTGTGTTTGTTTGACCATATGTGGAACCATACATGCAAACATACATACACGCCTACGCACAGCTGTGCGCATTTGTGTATGTGCATGTACATGGGCGTGTGTGCTCAAATGTGTGTTTACATGCCTGTGTGCATAGAGAAGCCGTAATCTTATCGCCGCTCAGAGGATAAGTACATGTGACAGTAGATATATACAAACTCCAGATCAATATCTCAATAGATTGGCAGATAATGACCGTGCGGACAGATATGCACAATTGCTTCAACATGTATGTTTTCCTGGCTTGTGTGCAGATAGCTTGGCTGAGGGCCACCATCCACAAATCACGGTCCAAAACTGAGCCTGGTCCAGTGCTGGCCAGGGCCGACTGCAGCCCAGACTACCGGCCCCTCACTCCCCAGTAGAGCCTCTGCCCTTTGACCACATTAACCGGTGCAGTCAGGCTCATCTCTCTGTCTTCTCTTATCACCTGGAATCAAACATTAAAAGAGGGAGGGAACCACAGTTACTCATAAAGTCAGTGAAATATGGGCACAGAAAGAGGGGGTGAGACAGAGATAGATAGATAGATAGATAGATGATAGATAGATAGATAGATAGATAGATAGATAGATAGATAGATAGATAGATAGATAGATCAAATCCATATCAAATGACTGAGAAGTGAAAACAAAGAGAAAGTTGCAAAACTGGTACAAAGTGATGGCAGAGAAGTCACACAGAGAAAAAGAGCTGATGTGAAAAGATTAGGCAGAATGTTAGGCAGAAATTCATGTCTGCAGAATCAAAAGTAGAAAAAAGTAGTTTGTCGGGCGGGGGGAGGGATTTAAACTCGAAGCAGGAAAGACACAGATAAACCGAGATACCACGCCATGTCCTCTCGTCCTATGAGCTGCGGCTTCCCGCCTCTCCAAGTTTGGTGTCTAATGAAAGCTGGGCGCCGTCCAGCCGTAGGTAAACAGGGTGTTTTACGAGTAACCACTCCGCAATTACCTGTTACCTTGACTGTCCCGGTTTTAAGAGCAGCCTGGCCTTGGAGTTACCTGGATACACCTGGAGGAGGGCGATAAAAGGCGCTGGTGGTAATAGAAATGTGGGTTGGGTGGTGAGCTCCTATCTGGGCAGCCCAGACTCTGAGCCCAAACTCCATCTGTCTGTCTGCTGCATCATGGCTGCTGGCGCCCTGTCTGTCTGTCATGCCCACCCGTCTGTCTGACTTCGTGCAGCCGCTGATAAAGCCATGATCTGGGATGTTTCATCAGCCAGGCCTATATACATTGTTTAGCCACCCTTTTCACCACACACACACACACACACACACACACACACACACACACACACACTTGAAGATTTCAGGCAGGTGGTTTGCTGATAGTGATGGGTAGGAAAATATTTGATGTCCCCAAGATGGCGATTTAACATTCTCACCTCACGCTCTGACCTTAAGGAGTCTGTATGCATGCATACATCGTGCATTTGTGTGTGTGTGTGTGTGTGTGTGTGTGTGTGTGTGTGTGTGTGTGCGTGTACTACTTAGCCCCAGTTAGCTTTTTAGACCCCCCCCCATCCTTATACACAACCTCACACACACATTTACAGACCATCTTATTAGCAAGACTTAACAGGGGCCCATTTGACCTCCACCTTCTCCCTGACCTCTAGCTCATCTCCTGGGACAACGGGGCACCAAGGCTAAAGTGTGTGTCTGCGTGTGTTTGTGTGACAGGATGGGGGGGTGATGGTGGTGGTGGGGGGTTCACTCTCCTGTCTGACTGCGAGCAAACACTGATGGTCAAACACACAGCCTCCTCCGCCCCTTCTATTCTCCCACTCGACCGTCTCCTCCTCTGCAGCGACGTGAGCTGAGTGCAGCGCGTCACGTCGCTCCATCAAATTCCATGTGTCAAGTATACAAGCGAAATTTCAGTGCTTCATGATAAATGGAATACACGTTTGAAGTGGACTTGCACAGTACTTCAATGCAGCTGAAACATTATGATACCAAACTATTATCATACCGGTAGCAGCAAAGATTCTGAAGGATTGTTGTGTCAGAAGTGTCTAAATTCAGGGCTTATACCGCACCAATAGTGCGTGTCAGTAGCATTTATACATGGAAAATTCCATCCCTCCACGTAAATGTAACTTTCCAAATTTATTGCACAAAGACAATACAAGACACACTCATAAAAGAGGTGGTTAACTCGTCAGTTTGTGCAATTAGCCTGCCTCCGTGCCCAGGATTGCTTCAAACATTGTTTATCAGTCAGGAGTTTTTATAGTTTTTGGTGTGGTGTTGTGATCCTACTTGGCATGGGTTACCTAGTGTGGTACAGTGTCATAGGGCAAAATTGTTGTGGTGCGACAGCTGTAATGTGTGACATACACGTGATGATTTTTTTTTTTTTTTTTTTTTTTTTTTTTTTTTTCAAATGATGATTTTGGTGTCCAGCACCGGCTGCACTCAGTGACAGACAACCAACCTGCTATTTGTCCATGACTGTCAGCAAAATGCACACCATAGCTGCTGCCAACAATCCCTCATTTCCCCGAGGAATCTCTTATTTTTGAGTTAAAAGCATGTCTGTCATTTTCAGTAGGTCGAACAGAAAGTTTCCCTCATTTTAACAACTGACTGCTGACGGATATGCCGCGGACATGTTATCCGTTCTCCACAGTTGCTGAAATTTTGATTTGTCTCTCAGTCATATCTGGGCCAACTGCAGCCTCACTATGTGATAATGAGCACTGAGTCACTGTGTAATATTACAGTAATCCTAAGCTTCGAATATCCCACCTCCCACTATCACATTAAGCTTTTCTACCAGTGGGACCTCTGTGGTGTTTGACAGAGTTGTGTATTGGTGTATCTGGTTTTGTAGGCCAGACTGTGTGAATTACAGGACAGGAAAAAAACACTATTGCTGCTGCCGGTGAGAAGACAGATGCAGCTGTAGAGTGCAGTACAGTAGAGCACAGTCTCTTTTCCACATACTCCTCCAGCAGACAGAGGTTTCTATTGAGGGGGAACAATGGAGTTCTTAATCAGTGGACCTTTTCCCCTTGCCAGTTCCTGGGTCAACTGATGGCCCACACTGCTTTGTAGCAAGCGAACGGCATAAAATATATGTTTGTGAAAAGGAGAATTAATCACAGAGGGTATCTTTGGATAAAGTCATATTTGTTTTTTATCCCCTTTCTCTGGCTCAGTCTAGGAGGGCTTTCATGTGGCTGTAATTACCATATTTCATTAGCGTGTGGAGTGTCACCGCTGGAGCATCAAAGCGGTTGGCTCTTCGCATGTGTGGCCACCGCTGCCAGGGAAGTACACAACTATCTGTTTTTTTCCCAGAATAAATTCGCCCGCGCCTGTTTTTGAGTGCACTCTCTCCCTCAAGCTGCTGTCGATATCAAAGAGAACCCATTCCGCATGTGAAGTGCCCCTTGTGCAGAATAATAAAGCAGTGCATCATGGCAAAAACCTGTGAAACACAACACTCTCACCACCATCCCTTCAATGCACACGCAAGCATGCACACGAATCTGCAAGCAAACACACATACACACACACACACACAAGAACGCATGGTGTTCCTCTCTCCTTTGTACCTACTCTTCTCTTCTTGGTACACATTCACTCCTTCTACCTCTGCACTCAAAAGCAAACTATGCTTGCATACAGTCACGTCTGAGGAAAATACTAGTAGTCAGCATGCCTGTATTTAGCACTAAGATTCTCATACTAAGTTTACGCACTATTGGCAGTATGAATTCCACGCAAGTTTGCTCGCTGTATGCTTAAACAGTAGAAACCTTAAGGATGCTCCCTTGTTTCATTTTATTGTTCTGATTTTTTCTGTAACACGTTCTGCAAAGCCAATCAATAGTGAATGTAAGACAAAATGAGAAGGAATGCACAGTCTAATGTCACCATTTGTAATAAACAATGCTTTGACGAGGCAATTGTTGTGCCTTGAAGACTTGCACCTGACCTGTGTTAAAGCACTCCAAGGCCACAGAGCCCAATCCTACCACTTAGAGAGGATTCAGACAAAAGGAAAGAATAATGTCTCAACCAGCACAAACACAGAGGGGCAGCGTGTTAGCAGAGCTTACCAAACACCACTGCTTTGTCCCCACTATCAACTTTATCAAACAGGATTATCTCAGGGGGAAGCAGCTATCTGCCCTGGGCTGAACACACTTTGTTTTCCCTAAGCTTTATGGCCACTGTCGGCCAGACAGAGGAGCAAAGCTGTTTGTGGAATATGGGGCAACACTCACCACACAGGACATGGTTAGGGTAGGCAGACGCTCCGTGTAACTCATAATTACAGATCCAGTGTTAGAAAATGTCTGTGCTGTAAACATCCTTCAGCAATAACCCAGCAGAGCCTCTGCCCATCACATGGCGTTCAGGGCGTACTTTCGCCACAATAGATCACGTCCGCTGAGTGGCGACAATATGTAGCTGCGAATGTGGTAATCACAATCTGTTATATGTTTAGTTGTATGTTAACAAACTGCTCCTTGTGTTATTACAGTGATCGGCGTGCGAGCTGCAGCTCAACAACCAAAGCAACATGCACTTGAAATGCTCTGAGTGGCTCCATCTGCCTAAGATCGATGTTCACCTTGGCTCCAGTGACTTTCGCTCTGTGTGAGGTATTGATCAGAGGTGAGGCCACGCCGTTGAAATGTGAAAACACTGTAACACTCGTGCCTTTGTCTATTGTGCACTTCTTCCCCTTTCAGGCTCTTTCTTCACCACATATATGTAACATAAAGGAGTAAATATGGAAATACAAGGAGCTTTCGGGTCCTTGATGTACTGTAAGACCTTGGACTGAACAAAACAAATGGCACCTAACCTCGCCCCTCCTCTTCTTCCCATATCCTTTCAATGGCTTCTTTAGGGCACCGTAAGGTCCTCTCAGGGCAAACATGGCAGTTTAATTCTTAATCCTTTTACCAGAGGTGATTTTTAACAACTTCCTGGTCCCCATCAGTCAAGTCAATGGGTGTAGAATCTGATCCACAGCAGGCTTCCTCAGGCCCAGTTAGTCTTAACCTTGGAGCCCCCCCACCCTTAGGAGAGGGAGGGAAAGCAGAGTGAAAGGGAGGGAGGGAGGGAGACAGCAGACCAGGGGGTGCGGGAGGTGTGTGGAGAAAGCGAGGACCTGCCACATTATATGCTTTAACATGACTGGCAAATCCACCACGGTTAAACAAACTTAACCTTCATTTGTGAAACGGTGCAAATCAAAGGGCAAAAAACGACTTGTGCAAGTAATTACCACCGGAGGAGAGCAACAGGGCAAAGGAAGGATGGAGGGAATAGAGACGGGAGGGAAGGGAGGGATGTGGGAGTTTTGGGGGGGATCGGGATGGGGGTGGCTAAGCGTTAACAGGTTGAATGGAAGGAAACGGGAATCATTTAAGAAGAGGGGCATTTTTAATGAGTTTGCTCAGAAATTGATTTTCCGCCGTAATCTTTTATTTATATGCGGCTGGCGGTGTGTCCCCGGCAGAGTGAGGGTCAGCCCTCAGTGCACCCTGTCAGGGCCCCCACTCCCTCAAACAACACCCCAAAGCCCAGGGAAAATGGTATTCTAGCTAAGGCAAATATTGTCCTGTCTTGGCTTAAGGGGCGAAAAAGCTGTTTGTTTTCTAAAAAACTTGCTCTGTCCTTCGTTACCATTCAAGAGGAGACTGTTTAAAGGGAGGAAGGTTCAGAAAGCAAAGCAAACTTGAAACTGATGCAAAGTTTGGAATCTAATTGTCATGATTGCAAAGTTAATATTGATGAGGTTTTAGAGGTGCTTGAGTAAAATCAATCTCACATGGAGCTGAGGAGGCTTTGCTTAGCATATGAGCAATAATTAGATGTTATATCAAAATTACTCTTTCTGCGAGTAACATACTCCATAAGTTTGGCTTATTTAACTTTAACCATTTCAACAAGATGTTTTTTATACATTAAACATTTTATTACATTATTGTGACGGTAAAGTTAAGTTGATCACCTGATTATATGTTGTGTTTCATTTTACTGTTGACTGTATGCATTCTGTTGAATTACCTTATTTTCATTTCTACTCTTACTGATTTTTTGTTTTTGTTCCATTACAACACTTGTGCTCTCCAAAATAGTCATTTTCTAAAAGTTATTTCATTATAGATGGGAATTTCTGAATTTATCAATTAAAATAAATTGGGGCAAACGTATTGAAATAGCTGTTTACACCACACCATTAAAATCTGTAAAGAAAATAAATATTCTTTGCATTTTTTTAAAAGTTTATGCAGAAATCAGTTAAACATTTCTTGTTTTGAAAGGTAAATTGAATTGCATCTAATATATGACACAACATGTAAATGGCATATATTATAATAATAATGATATGATAATACAACATAAACAATGTGAATATGCTTTTGTTTTCCACGACATTTGTGACATAATAATAAGATAATAATGAGACAAATGTTAAAGTGTGACATTTATGTGATCTATCTATCTATCTATCTATCTATCTATCTATCTATCTATCTATCTATCTATCTATCTAAAAGTATTTATGTATGTATCTCTGTCTACATCTATCTATATATGTATGTATACAATATATAGTATTTTTACTTACATACTTGTATAGACTTAGAATTATTTTATAGATTTTTTAAATTTAGTTTTCCTAGTTTTTTCTTTCTTAAAATTATAATCATGCCTCAAGTATGTGAACTATCATAAATCAAAACATCAAGTTTTCATTTTTAATGGTTGTCCTAAATGCACAAAGGAATTATCAAATGAATTCAGGTTTATTTTTTATATTATAACATAGCACAAAATTATGTCTAAATGGATACTCTCCCTAATAATCTCACAAGGGTCCACAACATGTCTGCATGTCTTTAATCTTATTTTTCACTGTTAGGAATGGGGGCTCAATGTTTCAGGAGGAGTTCTTTGTGATGTTTGTGCGGTTCTCTAACTTATTATATGAGTCTGGCGCCACTCAGTGGTCGATGTGGTAACTACAGCAGTCTCAAGCACTAATTGATTGAGCTGATCCATAGCAGACTTTGTAAATGATATAGGTGGCAATTCAGCAGGGATACATACTGATAAATGCCCAGGATTATGATGACCATCCACTTACAAGGCTGTACTTATATAACTTCCACGTTACTACCAGATCCATGTCGAACTAATTTTTAAAATCCCACTTCTGTCGTCAAATCCTCAGAATCATCTCCTCTGCTTTAAAGGATCTTTGTTTTCTCAGTGCAAACAAAATGATGACTGATTTCAATTTACTTGCACTGCCATTTTGGATTCTATTGCACTTTTTATACTAAAATATGTTAACAAATTCTCTCTGCAACAATGAAAATATTGCAGAAACTTAAAAACTGTTCTTTTTAATGATAACAGTATCACACATACTTTTTACACTGTTAGTATTGATCCTTTCTATGAGAAATATAAAGTTTATGTAAGCCTCATTGTCTGTCAAATTTCCAAAAGCCAGATCACACCATCCAGTCAAGACGTAGCAGTCTCCACACAGAAAGTCATTTGATGATCATTTCTCAGGACTCTTAAATCAGTCCCATAGCCCCTTGCCTGCCCCCTCGACTGGTAGTCTTCCCACCAAATTTTTCTGAAATGGTTTGTCCATATATCTTATCAGTTATTACTGTAACCGTCCCTCAACTACAGGCATACAGTCTATGCCTGCCCTAAGAATGCTGTTGCTGAATATCTTATCAATTCATGACCCTCACTCTCTAAACAGTATCAGACTGAGCTCTTAATTATTATTCCTTCACAAGATTCTGGGAAAAAAAACAAACAAACAAACAATTTAACCAATTAGTTACGTTAATGCAGACTAAAAAGGTCCCTTCGTTAAATTGTGATCCGTATTTAGCACTGAGACGCATTGTATTACTGTGAAGTGACAAACCGCCTACTTTTAGCACCTAATACAGGAAAATCCTGTTTTCGTCCTGATTTTTGTGCAGCTTTTGACACTGATGATTGTTCCTTGCCAGCTGGATGTTTCCATCCCTGGGTTGGCTTCTCCGATCCTGTTCAAAACTGGTTTTCCTTCTATCTGTAGCACAGACCTTTCAGTGCACCTGTTAGAAAACTGAGGTCAGCGCTGGAAAAACCTACCTGCCAGGTCCCTCAAGTGTCCATTCTGGGTCCATTCCATTTTTGTATACATATATTTATCGAACTGCCAATCTTGGCTCTTTTCTGCATAACGTATAAAGCTGTATATCCTTTTAATTTTCTTGAAGCCCGAATCATGATTGTTTGGTCTGCTACTGTTTGCACGCAAATCCAGAACCATCTTGGATGTCTCTCTACTTATGTATCCTCAAATAACAGGAATCTTGGATTGATTGTCAACTCTAATCTGAGCCTAGATAAACAGGTTTAGATAGTTATGCATGCAAACCTTCCAAAATGAGAGAATTATTGCCTTTTAATCAACTGGAAGCTCTTATCCATACTTCTGGTTATTTATATGGTTATATTTCAGCACTTCGTGACTGCTTTAACTCCCTGTACAGTTGTCTTAGCCAGATTAAATGTGGTCCAAAATGCTGCAGCCAGACTCCTGATGGAGCTCAGGCGGCATTTTAGCCCCATTTAAGCTTCACTTCACTGACTACCAGCGCAATTAAGGGACTGTTTTTAAATTTTTATTGATCGCATAGCTGTACCTCTGAGCCTTTGACCTCCTACAAGCAAAAGCACGGCTTGAGATTTTTGGACAGTGCTCGTTCAGTCATTCCAGAGTCTAGATCAAACGCTATAAGGCTCATCAATCTTTCCAAGGCCCTGGAAGGATCTGAACAAAATCAGGCCGGCCAACTCAGCGTCATTTTTAGTTTGATGGAAAGTGTGAAATTAGATCAGACTGGAAAACAACACATTTGTAGCCTCCTGTTACGTAAAGTTTACACGCCTTGGAGAAAAGAGGGAATGATTCAGTTTCTGATTCAGTTACAGCAATAAAAGTCCAGCAGTATAGTTTATATGCTGAATTAAAATTCCTCTTTCTCTCTCCACCCCTCCACCCAGATGTTCCCATCCAGTCTGGGGATTTGATCCCCCACTCCTTCAGTCAGCTACCTGCTTCCAGTGCCCCTTGACACAAAAGGAAACTTTTTCTCAGTTTTAGCCAGTAGATGGCAGATCGAGATCGCCTGTTGCACTATACTTTTGTCCTACCAGGAGGTATGTTTTTCCTACAAAAGAAATACAATAATCAAAAGTTGCAAGCCTGTATTTCTTCAGTGTATCATTTATGGGTGAATGCATGCAGGCTTTTCAGTGGAAAATTATCTCATTGCTGCTTTCAGATCACAAACTAACTTGATTCACCTTTTGCAAAAAAAGAAAAGCATAAGCAACATCTGCAGGAAGACTTACCTTATAGATTGTCTCAAATAGCTTATTCTCTGAAAACGTCAATATACAATATACACTGAAAACGTCAATAACATCATAGAATTCATCATATAAACGCATGTAATGCATACATAGAAAACAAACAGGCATAGGCTATTTTAGTTGTATTGAGTCTGTCTTTCTATACTGCAGGCTCTCTGTATGTGAAGCACAAAATGCCCTTGAGGCTACTAGAAATTAATTGGATGATATTGTATTGCATTGCATTGTATTGCACTGTACTCTACTCAATTCTGTTTTGTTCTCTTCAGTTCAGCCCAGCTTTCCAGATTGGGCGAGTTCCAAGGTGCCTACATAAACAGCTCCGTTGAAAAAACCTTATTGACCAAGGAAATCACAACAAAATTCAACACTTTTCAAATGTTTATTTTTCAATTATCCTCAAAGCAAGAAAATATACTCTTTTCTTTTCCAGAAATAATAAATATACAATATTTCTTTATGAACAAAATGCACAATTTACAAAACTGGCAACAGAGTGCTCCACCTCCTCCCACGCAGCACAGTCTCACTGTATGCATTATATCTGTTATAGTTATTAGTATGTCTATTCTCATCATTAATGTCAATATTATTATTTTTATTTTTTTATATACAGTATTACAATTCTTCGCAGGCAGAAGGTGCCACCACATACACTCTTGAATACAGGCCTTAATTGTGCTATGGTTTTGTTATTCTATAATACTTTCATGAGGTTTTAAGACTCTTCCCTCTGGAGTCTAGCACATTACTTTGTCTTAACAGTCCGTTCATTGCCTGGGTCATGGCTGAGAGCTTATTTCACACATTTTGAGACTTGGCAGGTTAAGACTTGGCGTTTCTGAAAGCTGGAGCTGACCCCTCCCTGTACTGGAGGCTGCTTGTGGGACTGCCTCAAGGCACGTTGTCCTGACTGAAACACCAGCTTTTCTCGGTCACCTCCATCTCTTTGCATGTACTGTAGGTCAGTCCACGGGTGTCTTCTGCAGGTACACCCTACATCCCTAGTATGGAGACAGTAGTGTCTGGGTGTTTGTCCATATGAGAGCTCCCCCGTGTGGTCAGGAGGTGAACAGCATGTGTGAGAGCAGCCAGGCTACAATACAGGAGAGCGTAAGTGTGCTGTGCATTAAAGGCTGGGCTGAGCTGGGACTTGGCTGGGTGGTGGAGGCTGAACTGGGCTGCTGCACCGTGGGGGAGAGCTCTGTCCGTCTGCGCTGCTCTTCACGGGTCAGCGGAGGCTCCACTGTCACGTAGCCGTTGATTATCCTCACACTGGGTGGTGGGGTGGTGCTGAGGAAGGGAAAGACACCAGAAATTATACTGCACTTGATTTCTGTCTGGGCTTATCTCTAAAAGCTGCACTGGACAAGATCAGCCTAAATTATGAAGTAGAGTGTCAACAGATTGAGACACTATATTTGCCCAAAGGATATTAAGGTGTTGGTCTCTTCCTGTCACTTCTATATACTTATGTATTTCTCCCTTTGGTGAAATCTTACAATTGAAATACAAATAGTCTCTTAAGAGCCAATTTGTCTCTTAAACATCAGCGGCTGGGCCATCCAAAAAAAGTCAAAGCCACCATCATCAGATGTTTTGCTTCTCTCGTCCCTTTGGTATTGTTGATGCAAAGCATGTGTGCTGTTTACTGGCATCATGTTACATAATTTCTCTGTTTTGAGTTCCACACAATTCAAATTGTTGCTTTTTATGGCTTGTGTGGCTGCCAATAATGCAAAAATCCCAGTGTCAATTTAATATAGTTTGCATACATCAGCACCACAGGTTGTATCTAATTTTGCCGTGTGTGTCAAGTTCATCATTCATTCATTCATCTTCTAAACCGCTTATCCTCACTAGGGTCGCGGGGGGTGTGTCAAGTTGCAATGTCTATTTTAAACAGATGATACACCACAAATATAACATAAAACAAATTCCGTGGCATATTTTTGTCACTGCTTTGTACAAGTGTTTCCATATCTTTGGTAAGTGTTTCAGATGAAATCTTTCTGTGATGGTGTTACACTTCATTTTTGGTGTTACACTATCATTTTTACCATGACTTGAGTATCTCTAAAGCTGCATCTTTAGTTCACAATCTGCACAGTTGAAGCTGAATGTGTCTGCAGTTTGAATGTGTCTGCAGTTACATCTCTGTGGAGTTAAACATCACTGAAACCTGTGAGTATCTCTCAAGTTAATATTTATTCAGCTGAACATCTGTCTAGTTAAGTGTTCATGACAGATATCTCACCCGTCCCCGATGCGAACCCACAGGTCACTGAAGAGGCGGGGTCTCCCGTGACTGCGGTGGGCTTTCCGAGGCCGCTTGTGTCTCCCAAACTCCTCGAGCTGGCTCAAGCTGTCAGGCAGCAGCATGTGGGGCAGCTCCTCCTCCCCCAGGCCAGGGAGGCTGTCCGGCTCTTCCAGCTCCACCTCCCCCTCTGGTGGACTGGTCACCCAGGAGGCAGGAGACACCGTGCCCACCTCATGACTGTGCTCACTGGGCTCTGCTGTGGGCTCAAGTCCCTCTGGTGGACCCCTGGAGCAAGAAAAGCAGACAGGGAAAAGACAGGATAGGGAGAGGGATACTGGATTTACTCTTCTTAACTAAATCAATGTGTACTCATCGAGTAAAGGCAAGAGAGATATAAGTTCATTGTTCACTCTTTAACTCTGAGATGTCAGAAATGATTCAGAGTTGATAAAATAATATGTTTTCTTGCAAGAAGTTTCCACACTGTCTGCCAGTGAATGTTGCCGTTGGTGGTTTCTGACCACTGTAATGCTCCCTGCTTAGAATCAGCCTGGGACTTCAAACAAGGACATGAATACTGCTCAAGACCCCTGGCCTTGTAAACAATTTACTGAGTGGCAGAAATACCCAGCAGGCAACTGCAGGGGAAGTTGTAACTCTTGTGGCCATTCTGCTCTGTCAAAAAAAAAAAAATGACATCTGCCCAAAGCAGACCACCCAGAATTACCAACTCCCCCCTCCATGTCTTATGTCATGCTCCTCTTCCTTTCATCCATTACTCATACTTTCTCCTCCTCCCTTGTTCTTTTTGCATCAGTATGCAACTTGTATGCGACTGCTTGTTTCAGGGTGGGATATCGGAAACTTCATCCTAGTGTAATACACTTCCCTGCAGGGTGTCACATTGAAACAAACCATACAATGCATGCCACAATGTACCGTTCTGGCTTTAATCTTTGCATGTGCAGAATGTGCCAAACAGTTACATCAGGCATCTTAACCCTAACCCTGATATAAAGTTTCAGGCTCTTTTTCACAATCCACATCCTGATCGTCTCAAATCTTACGACTCTTAAAGTTTTCTGCTTTTCTTTATCTACATTTTCACAAGAAGACAAAATAAGGGAAATTAATAAGGAATAACGGCTTTTACCACATCAGCATACTTTATGAAAAAAAGTATCCCAAAAATTTTCTAGATATATTCAGTGTATCACAATGTTTTCCCTCTATGCTATATTAATAAGTTAATGTGTAGTGTTGACATTTTTATTCATCATTTAAAGCTACTGAGTAATGGTCATATAATGAAGTTATACTCTTGACTCACAATGAACAAAAACAGCCACAGAAATAGTCCTGGAAAGTCAGAATGGTCTTGAATTCCATACCGGAATTGATTTATGGCTTTTAAATTCATTTTATCACCTGAAAGAATATCATTTTATACTGCTGAAAACAAGCAGGACGGTAAGGCACAACATATCAAAGTATCAAATCAAAACACTTAGCATACCACAAAATACGAGGAGTCATAATATTACTGGATTTCGGCCTGAGTATTATGTGAATATCGTGTCAGCTCTCTGGTCTGATTTCCACCACTGTTGTTGACTTATAATTAAGTTGGCCTTTCGGGTCATTTTGAATTTGACGAGCCACACTTTTACCCTCATGAGTTTAAAAAAAAACTCCCGTCCAGGTCTTGATGGCTTGGTCAGACTGATGATAGTTCCAGGCTGCGGTCAAGCTACCATACAGCCAAACCCAGCTCCAGTCTGCTCTGGCTGTCAGTCATGTAATCACGCCGTTAGACCTTTTGCCAGTCTTTTCGAAACACTCCAGGTCTGAGGCTAACAGCTTTCATAAACACCTCTCATTCAGCCATTTTGTGGTGTTTTTGCTCGCCTGTCACGTCACCTCCTATCAGGGAGCCGAAAGCGTGCGTTTGCGAGGGAGCGCGTGTGCATGTGGTTGTGTGTGCAGCGGACGTGTGTTTTCTGACCGCAGCAAGTCAGTCCACTTGTCGGCTTTTAAACCAGAACCACTGCCTGAAGCCCACAGCTCTGCAAACAGGGCAGCGGGGAGGGCGCAAGGCTACGTTTACAACTATAATTTGCAGTGGGAAGTTTGTAAAAGCAATGGCTGAATAGATGGAGATGTTTTTACTGTAGGCTTTTTTTTAAATGAGATTTCCCTTGTTGTGCCTTGTTTTTCCATTTTCACCCCGGTTCAAGTGGCTGTTGTTAGCATTTTACGAGCCCAACCTGCACAGCTCTTGGATCAACCCCCTAGGTGAGAGGGGAGCTGTGCTTATGCCAAGGAATGGGGGTGTAAACACACACACACACACACACACACACACACACACACACACACACACACACACACACACACAGACAGTCCACATATGCAAAAACATCCAGTGCACATACACATATCCATACACACATATAAAAACATGTGCACCGGAACTCACAAATATGCACACACTACAAACCCAACCAACATCACCACCTCCCACCCACACTCAAACACACACATACACAATCACACACACACACAAACACACACACACACGTATGCAATAGATGGTAGGGGGTGTAAAGCTGCTGTAGGACAGAAGCCAAGCCTCTGTGCGAGGTGTGTATGCATGTATATGTGAAGTGTGTACAACCCTGCTTCCTTCCTTGGCACAATGCATCATTCCTCTTACCCCACATGTAGGTGCGTGCGTGCGTGCGTGTGTGTGTGTGTGCGTGTGTGTGTGTGTGTGTGTGTGTGTGTGTGTATGCGTGTGTGTGTACAATAGTGCCAGTGACTGCTGAGAATGGGCAGGGCAGAGAGAGAGGGGGTGATGGAGAGAGAGAGAGAGAGAGAGAGAGATGGATGGAAGGAGGGAGGTATCAAAGGATTCCTGCATAGCTGTGCTTTATTTGTAACGGGTTGGAGAATATCTGCACTACACTCCAATAAATCCACTGAGGTTAAATGGCTTGACTCCAGAGAGAATAAGACGGATGTGGACTGGTAAAGCTGTGGGAGGTAGATTCTCTATCTCTGCATGCATGCATGTCCATTGTGTGTGTGTGTGTGTGTGTGTGTGTGTGTGTATGTGTGTCTGAGGGACTGGATGATATATGTCCGGTTGGACAGTGTCTGCATGCCTGCCAACAAGTAAGGATGCACAAATGGTCTGTTTCACAGTCCATATTACCATAAAGTTACTGAGGCAGTGTTGGCACATAATCACACCCTCCTGCTGTTTTCCATGCATCATCCTGTCAAGTTCGCAGGCTGGGAATTGCACTTTCAAAATGTAATCTGTCACTGCAATCTCATAGAGATTATAAATACCTGTTCAAAGTCTGCGGTCTGCAGTACTCAATGAGCCAATGTAATCACTTGAAGGAGTACATGTTGCCGATTTAGCCTCCAAAAAAGTAAAAGTATCCATAACCTTGAAATCATTGTCTCTATCTCCCTTTTTTTCACAGGACTGTTATGTCATTTGACTCACTCTGTGACTGGCTCCTGATGATCGGACGGTGTGTGCACAATCGTGTAGCCCTCCTGTCTCAAAATGTCCAGCACGCTGTGGTTCCCCAGGAAGTGACCTAGCAGTGGACGAAAGGCCAGAGGTCATGACAGAGTCAAGGGAAGCAAAAGAAGTTTTTGTGTAAACAGTTAAAAAGTTGGTTCATGTTGTCACTCCATGGAAACAAGATGTGCAAACATGTTATTTACTAAAGGGTTGAAATCTGAAAGAAAAGTGGCATGGGATGATGTGAATATTCAGATGTCACAGTAGGTTCACAGTAACACAGGAATGCATTATTTTTGAGGTAACCCTAATCTATGTGTACTTTTGTGTTTATGTGAGTGCAACTTGAGGATGTGTAGTTTATAGTGTAATAACTCTGTTTTGAACAGACTTTATTAGCAAGGTCAACCAGGACAGGTGCAGCCTTTCTCAGTAGCAAAGTATAGAGACAGTCTCATCTGCAAATGTGTCCATTTTACTCCGCAATACACATGATTACATGATGATATATTATTAAAAAATGACAAACTTTGCACTTATGACCAAATGCACAGCGGGTTGCAAGATATATGAAGTGTATGTTAAATAATGCCCCCCCCCCCCCCCCCCCCCCCCCCCAAAAAAAAAAAAAAAAAAACAAAACCTCAAAACATTTGTATTCTGTATTCTGTGAGTCTTCATCACCAGAAATTGCCATCCACTCACTGGATACCCCCAAGGAAGATATTTTGTCTGCGGATACTTTCCCAGATGGTGGACCTTGCAGAGCTGCAGCGGGTAGGGGTGTGAAACAAAGACCTGAGGGCGCTTGCGGCGGCTCTGAGAGACAGCAGGCGCTGTTCAAACGCGAGCTCACCCTTGATCTACTGGCTGCACTTGTTGCTGGGTAATAACCCCATATTGTCGGCACTCAACCTCCTGCCCCCCCCCCAAGCCCCATCCCACCCCCACTTTCCTTCTCCTTGTATATGATTCCTTCAGTCTGACATCAAACAAGTGGGCCCCGGCCTCACGCTGATGAAAGCTTTTTTTTTCTTTATTTCTCCCATCAGCCGATAATCCTGGGCGTCACTCAACCCAGCAATAAGCTGTAATGTAGCCTGACATCACCTCTACTACACACACACACACACACACACACACACATAAGAATTCACGTACCCACATATGCATGTACACGCATAAACACTCACACACACGCACAAGAATTTTTACATGCACACACGGAGGAATTCATGCGCACACACACCTCAGCTCTCCCGCGGCTTATTAACAACACGTTGACAATATTGGTGCCTCTTTTTGCTCGCTTTTTGTCAGGCATCCACCCCCCTCCCACTCCGCCCCTCACCCCCTGCCAATTTTATCATTATAATGTTTCTGATCATTCCTGAAAGGAGAAAAAAGCGGCATGCTGGGTTACACTTTCTTGGCCGCTGAGTTCAAAGGCGGCGCTGGGATTGACTGTGGAGTGAGGAGAGAGGCTACTAACCACAGAGTGCCGGCCAGATCAGACAGGCAGATTACACAGAGGAGAAAGCGTGAGTTTTTGTCTGGGTAAAGGTGGGCGTATGTGTTTGTGTGTGTGCTCTCGTATTGCTCTACTTATGAGGAACACATTTTGCTGATCTTCCTTCCTAGAACAGCTTTTGTAAAGTTAGGATTTGGGTGCAGGATTAGGGTCGGTGCTGGGGTAGGCTGAGGTAAAGGAAAAGGAAAAGGTGAAGAATAAGGAAAAGATAAACGTAAAGGAGAAAGAAAAGGTTGAGATGAAGGGCAATGAAAAGGTAAAAGAAATGGTAAAAGTAAAAAAAAAAGGAAGTGAAAAGGTAAAGCGTACGCACATATAGAGGCTGACATCGGAGTCCCACAGATCCCAAGGGATTCCTGCAGAACAGCTCACTGCAAAAGTCTCCATCTTAACAAGTCACTTAGTCTCATGTTCAGTGTTAAAATCCTGTTTTTTCTTTAAAAAAGGTAAAAAAAAAAAAAAAAAAAAAAAGAAAGAAAGAAAAGAAAGAAAGAAAAAATCTACCTGTGGGATGAGAGAATCCTTCTTGTTTCCAATGCTAATCAATCAATCAATGTTTCCACAATTTTCTTGAATCAAGTGTCGATTTCATGATCTTAGTGGGCTGATCTGCCATATTTTGCCTTGTTTCAACAGATGTACACATGTTCCCAGAAAAAAAATCCTGAAATAAATGAAACTCCACTGGCAGATTTTTTTTTTTAACCTGGATTCTAGAAAAACAAGATTTTAACACTGAAAATGAGACAAAATTACTTGTTAAGATGGAGATTTCTTCAGTGGATTTCTGTGTTCCATTGTAATGGGATCAGGACGGGATGGGAAAATAAAGCAATGCACGTCTGTTATATTATAATCATCTAAATGTTATTTTAAATCTGTAAAGTTGTCAACAGATATATATATATATATATATATATATATATATATATATATATATATATATATATATATATATATATATTTTTTTTTTTTTTTTTAATTTAGATGTAAAATGCTTTCATTCACAACTCCAACTGTTTTGTTGGTATCATCTCCCTCTTGTAGATCTAGGCTTATTTGCTCTGTCGTGGTAAAAATGAAATAATTAGGATCAGGGGTGATTGCATTCGGGACAGGTCGGGATTGGCTATAGCAACTGGAGCTACTGAAGCAGAAGTATTGCTTTGAGTTTCGGTTCAGTGGAAGCAAAATTACTGTTGGAAAAATCTGTTTAACTAAAAGTTGGAAAGAAGCTCATGTACAATAACATGCACACTGCAGAGTGTTAGATGTGACCTTTTCCTAGCAATTTTAAAACGGTGAAAAGACACAAATCAAGCTAGATTATTTAAAAAATAAAGATAAAAAACAGCGGATGTCTTCCCCTCTCAGCTGGTTGACCTTTGAATGGCTCCACATTTGGTCCCATCACTTCTGTCTAGTCTCCTATAAAATGCCTATGGAGGCCCTATAAAAACACTGAAGTCTAAACACACTTGAGGAAAAGTAAAATTGCTGATTCCAAAAAAATATTTTTGCTGAAACAGAATTCCATCAAATCCTAGTCGGTTATCGCAACAACAGTCATTCCACTCATCCTTGTGTCTGTGTATGAGCGGCTGGAGGGCTCTGTGCCAAAAAAAAAAATCTCCATTTAGTGACCCATTCTTTTCCTCTCTTCACCATTTATTTTCTCTACCTCTCCCTCTCCCTCTTCTCTCCACATTCTTCTCTCTTTCCTTTCATCCTTCTCTCCTGAGCGGACAGCCGGGCCCGCAGTCATCTCATTCGGTGCGTGGGTGCTGACAGATTCAACCACCCTCATATCTGTGTCAAGCAGCTATTTCATTAATTTCAGTTATGAGGCTGTAAAGGCCGGGGCAGAGAAGAACACCTCCTGTGTGTTCCTGGTGTGCGAGGTCAAGCTGACTGTTTGATGTGCTGCCTTGATTTCCTCTGCTCTGCTGTCATGCATAACACACACACACACACACTGCTCACCACAGCCTGCCAGTCTGCGGTGTGTGTTTGTGTGATGAGATTGTCATCTCCCCTTACAGCCGCCAGACGACCGCATTGTTTTCCTACAGCGGCCGGGACCCACCTGCTCTAAATTTTACATTCTTTAAACATTCATTTGACTAAGTATGCTTTGCATGGTGTAGTCCATTTGTTGTTTCGAGGATCCTGTAAACAGCACCCAGTAAACATGCACCCACTCCTTAAACAAGCCTACAAGCAAACGACCGCACCTACTGTATATGCAAACAAACACATCGGCAATGCAAACACGACCAAAACACACATACAAACATGCATGAGTAAGCTACACACAGACAAACACACGCATACAAACATATAATATTTGTATGGCCTTGACTTTAGGAAGTGCCGTAGGATGAAGTGGAAAATGCGTGGTCATGAAGCTGAGAACAAGGCTGCCCTTTAAGGGATACAAGTATTTCATCCGACAGTGGTGATGTGTGTATAGTTTCTCCGTACATCTGTGTGTGTGTGGTTCATCCATGCATGTGCGTATGATTACGGAGAAAACGATCCTTCCCATAGCCATGGATGTGTGTGGGACGTTGGGCCGGTGTGTTTGTTTACAGTGTATCCAGACAGTAAACAGAGCGGTGCTGGGAAGATGTCTAAAGCAGAAGCCAGGCCCAACAAACAGCTCCATTAGCTGAGGCGTAATGAGAAGTCCTGGCTCCTAATCGCTCCTTCCTGAACCCGCCGCATGCCGCCCCTGCGCAGGCCAAGGAGCACACTGTAAAACATGTAGCTGCCGCTGATGAAATGCTTTCATTTACTCATAGTATTCATCTGAAATATCTCTGCTGCTGATTAAACCAATTCCCAGACCTTAAAAGCTTTTGTCAGATATGTTTCCCAGGAGAAAACCGCTGGCGCACCCGAAGTGGTAAAGTTTATGTTTCCAGCAGTAACAACAGTTTGGAGCAAACAGAGGAGTAAGGTTCAGTTATTAGGCTGAACAGTGATGGCCAGCATGGCTTAATAGGTAAAGGAAAGAGTGCAACTTTAAGCTCAAATTTCACATTTTGTGAACTTTGTGCTCAAGACTTCACTTTCATCAACATGGAATTTGAGGGAAAAGAATGTTATAGACTTTCTGAGTGATTTCTGGGCAGTGCAAAAGTAATCATGGAAATACTTTACAGCCACTTACAAGCCACTGCTTGAAAGATGCACTTGCAGTTAACACTTTTCAATCTTTGCATGCAAAGAAAAACAGGAAGCAAAAAAAAACTTTGAGAGCGTATGGAATCATCAGATTAGCCTTGCTATCATTGTAATTTTACAGTTCCAGTTGAAACTGTGAAGAGTAGATGATGTAAAATGTGTCAGGTCAACCGTGCGGGAATGATGCCAACGACCAGCTTTGCACTGTCTGTGATAGCACAAAATGCAGGAAGGCTGACAGGCTTAATCACAATTGTGTTAACTTGTTGGGCATTAGATTGAACATAACAAAACTTTTATTTACATATGTATTCCCCTAGTATAGCTTTAAACAGTGAATGAAGTTACTCTGGGTGCCCAGAAGCAATGCACTTCATGTTAAAGTCCACTCATAACCTCTGATGTCTCTCCAGTGGAACAATAAATATTTTGTTTGATAAAAGAAAATCCCAATAGTGATTTAACTGATAGGAGCTAGCATGACTTTGTACAGTGTGTACACTACCTTGCAGGGTGTTCCCCCTCCTGCGGCTCCTAACAGCAGAGTTAATGACCCAGTTACTCTTCTGTTTAATAACCTCTCCATCTTGACTTCTACTTACAGTAGCGACCTAATGTACGCCACTTCTCCTTCTGTCTGCCTGTGTTTACTGTAACCGCCTCTTGTCTCAGTCCTCTCTATTTATCTGTCTGGCTTTCCTGTCATGCATTTTTAGTCATGCGCCGTTAAAGCGGCTCTGGTTGTCTCTCTCCATCAATGTCTGTCTCTCTTCCACCATCTGTTTGTCTTCCTATCTGTCATTCTACCTCTTTTTCCTTTTCTGTGTAAATGTGTGCATCGGCGTGGGCGCATGTGTGCATGTGTACGTGTGTATGTGTGTGTGTGTGTGTGTGTGTGTGTGTGTGTGTGTGTGCATGATAGAGAGGGAGAGAGGTGTTGCAGCATGTCTCCCTGGTCGCCACCCAGGCTCTGGCTGCATGGGCCCAACTCCAGTCATGTCAGCACCTCATTACTCACACCAAAACTACAACCCCCCCTCCCCTTTCCATCTCCCTACCTCTCCATCTCTCCACCTCCATCTGTCTGTCTGCCCAACATCCATCCATCCCTCTTTACATCCCTCCATACAACCTGTCAACATTTCCCGCACACAGTGAAGAGAAGCAGGTGGAACAGCACAGGAAAGGAGAGGGGAGGAAGAGAGACCAAGAGCAACAGTGACCCAAATTGCAAGTGAGAGAACGATCCAAAATGAAGAAAACATGCAGGCATGGAATCGGGTTATTTTTCAGGTTTATGCAGACAAAAGCGGATGCAGTTGCACCATGTAAGCGATGGATCAGCTGATATGCAGCTAGTGGTTTAAAAAACATCCCATAGCAGACCACCTTGGGGAACATTTCACAAAATAAGGGAAAACTGGAATTACCACCTTGTGGTTGTATGCTTCCGCAAACCTGGCAAGTTGCAGTTTACATCCATGTCTGCTCAGACTCTTATAACATTTCTAGTGAGGTCCTTGAAGGAATTCAGCAAAAGGCCTTAAGTGTTTTTTTTTTTTTTTTTTTTTTGGTGAAATGTAAGTGATCAGTGAATAATTTCCAGTGAGAAACATGCTGTCTTCACTTACTCTTTTTACAGAGAAGTACAGTGGGCTGATAGTGAGCTCCACATGGAACAACAATATTCACCTGAAGCTCAATATCAGCAAAAACAGTGAGCTTGTGGTGGAGGACCAGAGGAACAGGAGGCCCCCTGTCCTGTTCGTTATCCAGTTAAAATACTGAGTGATGGCGTTGAATAATGGCCTGGAAAGTGTTTTTGCAGAACATTATGATGACACAGCGAGGCTGACCTTTGACCTTTAACCTTTAATGTGGATATAAAATGTCCTAACGTCACCATTTTATCCTATTGGACATTGTGTGTGAAACTTTATCATAAGTAGTGCATTAATTCTTGCGGAATGGTCAAAAACATGTTTTTGTATGGTCACAGTGACCTTGACCTTTGACATCTGACAACCAAAATCTAAGCAGTTCATCCTTGAGTCCAAGTGGAGGGATGTACCAAAGTTGAGGAAATTCCCTCAAAGCTTTCCTGTTTATGAAAATGGGACAGACGGATGTACGACGGATGGACGGACAACCCAGAAACATCATGTCTTCAGCCACGACTGTCGAGGGCACGGAGGAATAAAAAACTGAGTGGAGGATATGAATGGATAGACAAATCGTTAGATGGGGGGAGTGAAGGGAAGGAAGGAATAGCAGACAGATAGATGGACAGATAGATAGCTAGAATGGGATGAGGAAGGGAGGATGAGAGGGAAAGAACTGTTGCTACAGTACGATCCAAACAAACACAAGCTGTTGCCTCCCAGCCATTGGAACAGCAGATGAAAGAAACAAGAAATGAAGAGATGTGGAAAAAAACAGAGAAGGGAGAGAGAGAGAGAGTGGAAAGAGAAAAAATCAGTGGACAGTGAGGTACAGGGTGTATTCCTCTTCAGGATTTGTTTGGAAATGTCTTCCAGCGTGTGTGTGTGTGTGTGTGTGTGTGTGTGTGTGTGTGGAGACAGAGGTGGTAAACCTTCTTTCTGACTCAGTTGTGTTCCCCTAAAGCATTACAACTCTTTTTGAGTTTCTTCGACATGTGAGTAATGCAACAAAGATTTTAATAAGCCCTGCTTCCCTGCACGTTGCCCTGGGTGTCTATTTAGACTTTTACTGTAGCGAGATCCATCTATAAATCACACAGCAGCCCGTGGATTAGCAGAGCGGAGCTGGAGAAACATGCGACCCACTGCGCAGCAGAAATAGCTGAACCGCGGCCTCCAGAAACGTGGAGCGCCACTCTCGCCTGACATGTAAATCTAAAAAGGCAGAGTGGTAAATTCCACCCCACAGCTCTCTCTCGAGTAGCGGGGATTAATGGGAATCTGGAGTCTTTCCCCTCGACCTGCACCCTCCCTCCATCCCTCAATTCCTCCATTCCTCATCTCCGTGATGATTTCACTTCCCATGCACGCAGTTCTGTGTGTCTCTCTCCGCTGAGGTGTTCTGAGTGATGACCGCTGACGGGACGACCCGCATCCAGGTTCTGGTTGAGGTTCTGGTCAAGTAGAGAGATTAGAGCGGGTGGATGGTGGGGGGGGGTTGGATCCAGTGCAGGGGGGGTCTCAGGGCTGGAGGGAGAGCATCAGTGGCTCAATGTTTGAGGCTTTCTAATGTTTAAATATTTAGACTGCGTGAGCCGGCCGCTGCAATCTGCAAAGCTCTCCTGGTGGCCAGAGGGAGAAAGAGAAGGAGCAAGGAGAGGGAAAAAAGAGGACACAGAGAGGGGAAATAGAGGAAGAACCAGAGAAAGCAAAGGGTGGAAGGGGGTTGGAGAAAGGCAAAGAAATAACAGAGAGAGAGAGAGAGTGAGGAAAAGTGAGGGAGAGGAGCGTTAAAACATTTAGTGAAAATTGCCCCCATGGTTTGTTTTTGTTCCTGTCAGCTGTGGGCTTTCCCCTCTCTCTCTCTGTAGGGAGGAAAAGAGGAGGATAAGGGGCAGCTGGTAGACTACTGCAGAAAGGCTGCTTTCTTACGGACACAAGCACGCACACACACACACTCACACACACACACACTCTCACTCGCACACAATAGAGCCACGTGCACACCTACACAGGCCGACAGATGTGCCCAGACACATAAGCACCCACTAATACAAACACAACAGAGGCAGCGGAGCTCTGTCTTTCTCTCATTTCATTTCTGATCCATCGGTTTATTTCCTCCCCTCCATCCTTCAACACACACACACACACACACACACACACACACACACACACACACACACGCATGCACTCACACCCCAATCTAGTTCCAGTTACCCTCAGTTCAGTCAATAAGTAGGGCTGTTTAACTTACAAGCGCAAGTACAAACTAATCAGTGACCTTGCACTCCAAATTGCAAGGGGCGGGCGTGTGTGTCACTATAAACACACAGAAGCATGTTTGTGTGTGTGAGCCGAGCGCATATTTACCATGTGGGTGTGTTTGCGGACTATGTTTGTGCGGCAGAGCTTTCGCAGACATGCCGCCCAGCAGGCACAAGCCGGTGGATAAAAGTAAGTGTGTAGGTATGCGAATACACACTTACAGTAGGTGTGGCTGATTGTGTGTGTTTGTGAGTGTGCGTGCATGTGTGTCACGGCAGACGGCAGTGCATTACGGCACTTGTTTTCAATCCCATTCCTCAGGCCTCACAGCCCTGCTGGTTTTCATTCTTGCCATCTTGATTGGAGATTATGTTACACCTACAAGCTGATTACAAAATATTAGGGGAAAACTATGAAACACGCTATACTGTAGCAACTGAAGTGGCTGCATGTGGAGGTTGTGCCCTGTGCTGTGCCGTGTGCATGTCAACCCTCAACACATCAAAAAGCAGGACTCCAGTCCATGTGTTTAGGGAAATGTAGCATTACGCTTATTGGCTTTAAATAGACTACGAGATGTTGTTTCAGTTGCTAATGAAGGATGTAATCTTTGAACGAGCTAATGAGCTGTACTGATCTAATTAGAGCCGGGAAGCCAAGCGGCGCTACGCTAACTGGAGCTAACGGTTGCCATAAGCCGTTTGCACGCTAATCCAAAAAGTTGCATTCCTGGACATCTGCAGGACGGCGCAGGCCTTACATGGGCCCCCGCATGAGAGCCAGCCGTGCTCAGGACAAACAGCAACGTTGCGTAGGAATTAACCAACACTTTGTTGTTTTTTTTTTGTTTTTTTTACTATTTTATTGCAGGTTTTCATATCATCTGTAATTGCTTTCATCAATTATATCATTCATCCTGCTACATTTATACATTTTTACAATGCATTTACAAAACATAACAAAAATAGGAAAGAAAAAAAAAAAAAAACCCAACACTTTGTTGATGTAAGCTGATAGGCTGCTCTAAAAGGCAGCTGATGCATGCTAAGCCTCAATGCTGCATGCCTTTATATTTTCAAGAGAACAAACGCTCACATGGCCAGACACAACAGATAATTTTTCCTTTTATTACACTCAGTTAAGGAGGCTATCTAGCCCAGGGGAAACAGATACAAAGAAATCCATAATCCATCATCTAAAGTCATCAATTTCATCTCTGCAACTGCTTAACTAGTTTATGTGAGGGAGACGTCAGCTCTAGACCCCAAGTATAAGAAAATATGGTAAATCATTTGAGTCTATCAAATGGTAATTTAATGGTCCAGTAATGAATCCTGCGGAAAAATAACCATGAAGTCTTTTTTCAGATGACGGATGACTTCCAGTATTCTCAAATGTTGTGTGCTAGACAGTCAAAGACAGTATTTTTTATTTTTATTATTATTATTTATTTTTTTGTGCAGGTGATTCACTGTCTAATAATCACACTCCGAGTGAATGGTGGTACAACTGGATGTGCATTAGGCATTCAAAAATTGCGAACTGAACATATGGTTCTTCATTTAAACACAGACGGTTTGGCCTCGCTTTCGGTGGCCTGTCACGCGAAAAACTCATAACTAACATTTGCACGCTTTTCATTTTCTTGACTTGAATGAAAGTTCACATGCGCTTTTATGTGTTAAGCACTTCTCATGATCCCCGGACCGGGGAACGCCGCCTAAAAGCCAGCGCACATTTTCAAAGACGCGCGAGTGTGAAAGACAAAATCCACTTTATTAATCTCAATTCGCTAAAAAGATCTGACTTTTTTTTTTTTTTTTTTTTTTTGAAGATAAGAAGTACTTACACAGCAGTCAGTAAGCATTCACAGTGAGGGCTCTGCTGCGCTGCTAATAGCCACATGACTGATGATGAGATTAAGTTTTAATATCGCACCTCTTTAGTCTGGAGTTGTGGGCAGCTAATATCATGCAGGCCTTATGAGTGAGTGTTTCCTTGTGTGTGTCTGTGTGTGTGTGTACGTACGTGGGTGTGTGATAGATAGATATATAGAGAAGAGGTGTATCTTAGCCCCCTCCATGTCAGGCCTGTGTATTGTCAGCGTCAGGGAGGGAGATGGGGCATGGGGTGGTGTGTGTGTGTGTTTGTGTGCGTGATGGGTAGGGAGGTGTAGGGGTGGTGCTTGAGGGGTGTAGGGAGTGAATGTTCACCCTGTGGGGTGACAGGCAATGGGGCAGGACAGGGGTCGCCCTGTTGGACCAAAGAAGTACACACTATGCGGCGATATGCCTGCACCTTATAGCAAACAACACTACCTTCCAGGCCAAAACACACACCTGTGAAAACAAAATGTGAGAGCTAGCTGAGCCCAAAACTGTCAAAGGGAAAGCACTAATAATCGCTCTCTGTCTGTCTCTGTCTATCTGTCTTTCCCTCCTCTGTCTCTGCGAGAAGTAGACACACAGACACACACACACACAAGGAGGGAGAGAGAGAGAGAGAGAGAGAGAGAGAGAGAGAGAGTCTGTCTCACTTCATAAAATGTTCCTGCACTATGAGGAGGAGAAGACAGCATGAGGGAGACAGAGCAGCGAGGGATGGCATCAGCATCGTGAAGGAGACAGACACAGACAGAAAAGACAGATAGATAGACAGATTGAGGAGCAGCTTAAAGGAACAATTCACCCAAAATACAAAAAACAAAAAAAAAACAAAAAAAAAACAGAAGACATCTTCTGAGTGTAATTTGGCGAGGTTTCCAATCTGTCTCCAAACACCCCAATACCGTGCAAATCGTCCACAACAAATATGAACTGAGGGCGGACAGATAGAGTTTGCCGCTGCCCTTCAGCAGGAAATAGTTCGGAAAGAATCTCTTGGTGCCTGAGGCCTGTGGATTATGTTGGCTATCTGTGTCATTGGTTTTGGAACGGCCTGTTTTCTGACGTTTTCGTGCTCCACAAATCAATACCCATCCAGCCCATCCAGTGCCGTGACATGACAAGACCATGACAAAATGAAAACTTTGCCAAATCACACCGATGGATGGATTGGCCCGCACTACGGATCGGTAATAAAACATCTTTTTCCAGTCGTTTTGGGTGAACCGTTCCTTTAAGGCAGACAGGCAAGTAGAAAAATGGGATCTCAGCCTCATGTAAAGACGGATGAGACTGCAGGCGGAAACAGACAGACAGACAGACAGACAGACAGACAGACAGACAGACAAGCAAAAGGGCTGAGACAAGCAAATACACAGTCGGAGAGGAAGAGCCGAGGAGACAAAGTTACATGCAAGAAGGGACGAGTGAGTCTCTGTCTCTCTCTTTTCTCTTTCTCAGTCATCACGCCGACACCACAACACCACATGCAACTGCAAAACACATGGGTCCACTCTGCTCTCACAAAGGGCCATTATAGGCCTGCACAGACACACACACACACACACACACACAAAATCAACTCAGTGCAAGCAGACCAAAGTGGCTCTGACTTCAAAACAAACAGCGGTATATGTGTATTTTTACAGTAACTACTGTTTTCAGCGATAAACATCTCAAGGGGTCATATGTCTTGTGTCACCTCTTTTGTGAAAGCAAACACACACGCACACACAAATATACACGTGTGACCTCTCTCCATCACATAGACTGTACAATGACGTTCTAGTGTATATACATCTGTGTGTGTGTGTGTGTGTGTGTGTGTGTTTATACCCGTGTGGATGAACTGGTGTCTAGGCTGTGGCAGTGTCAGGAAATTCCAGGGGATGTTTTCAATAAGGCCGGGCAGCGGCAGCCAGAGAACTGGCAAATGAAAACCTGCTGAAACACACCACAGAGCTCCAACAACACACCACCTAACCTCCACTCTCCATCACAACGATAACTGTGTGCGTGCGTGTGTGTGTGTGTGTGTGTGAGCAAGCGAGAGTATGTTTATGGGACAGAACGCTGCTTTCGTACGAGGGCGTCGGCGTGTCTGTGTGAGGGACGGCATCACGCTCGGGGGCTCGTATTTATTTACAATAGCAACCGAGGGAAAGCGATTTCAAAGTGTGTGTGTTTGCGTGTGTGTGATGTGTCTGCGAATGTGCTTTCTCCTGACGGCTCTCAGGTGGCGTTGCTGTGTCGTCCAGTCCGGGGGGAAACTGTGACGCGTTCCCTTGGCCTCATCAGCAGCGCTGCGTCATAGCACCACAGTGAATGCCTATGATGAAGTTCAGTTGCATAACACCAATAGTGAAAGTAAGCAGCCTCAACTCCTGAGGGACAGAGGAGACTTCTACAGACGGAGGCACTTCTGATGTATCAAATTAGAAATGCTGCATGCAAATACATCAAAAAATTGTCTACCTTTATTTCAGGTGTTAATGAAGTCAGGTTTACTGATATAGCTCTTTATCACTTTTTCACACCATTCTATAGTAATTATTTACGTATCCTAGGTTTAAGTTGAGCATTGCCCTTCAGATATTCAAATTCAGTGCTTTATTCTAAAAGGCTGACTAAAAAAAAAATATCTGTCCACTGCAAACTCCCACAAATGTCTTCTGTGCTGCCGTTCCCAAGTGAGTTATGCGGCGCCCGCAGTGGTTATGGCATCAGTCGGTGCTTAGTGCATTTCTTTGCTTGCATCTTGAGACAATGTGGACTATACCCAGCAAATTGGCAGGAAAACATAATAACTTGCAGGATATTGATCAATTATTCAGATGCACTCCATTTTTCTGGTTGGATGTCTTTTTTTTTTCCATTTGTCTGCTTCTCGACTTATGGGATCACACATAATTTGCATTTTGTTTTATTTCATTTTTTTTTTTTTTTTTTGCGATATGTGTAAAATTTTCTCACGATTTGCTTGACGGATGGATGCAAACCGCACAACAGAGAAAGAGACAGTGGTGGAGAGGGAGACTGCATCATAGTAACTGTAATAATGAGTAGTTTTGAATACAGCCCCATACCGATGGGCTTTAGATGACACACAGAGAGAGAAAGAGTGACCGTGTGAATCAAGTTGCTGCTGGAGGAGCTTTTCACTGTTCTCAATTCTGCAGCTTCTAAAATTCTTCATTGCAGCCTCAAAAAAATGCTTCCTCCAACAGGGGGCGCCACTGAGCGGGAGAGTGGAACTTGCCTGCGCCACTTAGTCTCTTCTCTACTGCCTACGGTAATTCCATTTATGCCTGCTCGGACTCTTTTACCACTGTAATTTTTATTAATGACCCGCTGGTGAAAGTGAAGAAAATGAAGAATGTCTATTACAACATGTGGGTGTGTGCAGATGTGGGCGAGTGAGAGGAAAGGGCTGAGAAAGGGAGAGAGGAGCCGCTTCGCTCAGTGCGTCAGCGCGCGCACATAAAACTCTGCATGCGGCAGGAAGATGTAGGTGTACAGCGAAGGGGGGCAGGGAAGAGGGTGGGGATTAAGGTGCTGAGCGGAGCAGAGATGGATGTCCTGCCCAAACCGCTTTATACACACGTCGTATAGTTTAATTACTCTCTGAAAACACTCGCGGATAAGGACCACGGCGGGGGATTTGACCCGAGCTGTGCCCCGGCTCCTTCCCGACAGTCCTGTTTTTCCTCTGTGCTCTGGACATGGCTCCGGTTGGAAGAAGGGGGTCCAAGGCAAATGCAGCTACAGGGGCCATTAATATTTATCTTCCATACGGGAGGAGGGGGGTCTGATAAACACAAACACAAGCCGTCGGGCCTGTGGGGATTATAGAAGTGGAGAGGCAGTCAGACAGAGCGGGAGAGAGAGACAGACACAAACAAAGAGAGTCTGATATAGTAACAGAGGGGAGAGCGGAGGATGCCAGATCAGGCTCGCTACGAGTGGCGCCAATCTGACAGAGAGTGGGTGGTTTTCCCAAAACCATTTTAACTCTCACATCGTGATTATTTCATTATATAGGGCACAGTCAGACAAGCATAATTCTAGTACTATGAGACCGTTGCCTAAAGTTACAATTGTCATGTTAATGCGATTTTTGAGATCTGACCATAAAGATTCGATTTTATGTAATCACATCATTGTGCCTTTTATGTGTTTCCCTTGGCTGTATTTATTTAAAAATACGTCTGGATTACTTTAACCCACTTGCTTCCCTGTGCTCTCCGTCTGTTTTCATTTCTCATATGAGCGCTGAGGCTAGATTGTATTCAGATGATCCTGAGCGCAAAGCAAGCTCGGCCACTTCCACTCCACAACTAGTTTTTTAAGGTTTTATAAGAGATGAGAGCAACATCTGACGTCTGTGCGTCCAGGTTTGTCACTTAATTCATCCTGGCATCGCGGGATGATAAAAGTCACATTGACACAGCAAAGATAATCACAGCCAGTGGGTAACCAGACCCAGCAGAGACAGTTAAAGGGCTGTAAAGATATGAGGTAACGCTTTAAAGCCAGGGACGAAAGATGTGAGAGAGGAAGCTCTATGATAAGGGCATGGGAGAGAGGGTCTGTGACTGGTCTCTGCTCTGCTCTCCCAAGGTCTGTGCTTAGGTTTCTGTGTATCTGTGTGTGTGTGTGTGTGTGTGTGTGTGTGTGTGTAATCGTGTATTTCTCCGGTATGTGCATGTATCCGTTTGTGTGTGCCTATCTGTGTGCAAGTGTGAGGGTTTAAGTGTACGTTCAAGTGTGAGTGCATGCAAGCACGCACATGTGTGTCCTCCCAGCAGGCTCAGTGCAGTGGTTCTCATCACCTCACACTAGCTGTCAGTTCTCTCACACACAACGCTGCAGCCTGCAGGTAACCCAGCACACATGTTCACCTCTTAAGCCCCATTTTGACCGCAGGAACTTTCCCCAGGGAGTAGGAACTTTTGGGAGGAACTGTCGGTGTTTCCACCGCCGGGAACAGGGTCTAAATTAAGTTCCGGGGATGTGTTTTTTTTTTCCACCCCCCAAAAAGTCTCTGTTTGGGGGGTGGTACTTTCTAAAAGTACAGGAACTTTGGCGATGGGGCTTGAACATGTCTGATTGGTGGCGTTCGCACCGTTTTATTTCAGCCAGCATTTTTCTGCAGCTGCGAACCAGTTTGTTTTTTGTTCATTGTTCTTCAGCATATCAGCATATCAGAAGAAATCATAAAACCGCTGGAACAATGAAGTCCAGGCCTTGTTGAGCATTATCTGTGCCACTATCTCTCTCTTCCTCTCTCTTTCTCTCATACAAACACACACACACACTGTAACAGAAGAGCTGTTTGTGGAGAGAAACACGTAAAAAGTGTCAGAGGCCGGTGTAATCTGCCAACAAGCGAGGGTTTAATTAGTTTAAACAGCCTGCTCCACCACTGTGTCATACTTCAGCAGACTAATTTGCCTAATCTTCACGGGTCTTTAGACCAAGGTGAAAACACAGACAACAGTGGGCCGAGGAAACCCTGGGACCAAAAGTACGCCGTAATTTGAGAGGAAACCCACCTTAAGTGTATCCAGCTCAGGCTGACACACTGGAAACATTATAGCTGCCACAGAGGACAGGGCAAAACCTGGCAGAGGGCAGCCTTAACCTTGGTGACAATCTTAAAAATACATTCACAACAATTTTGATGTAAAAATACACCCATCTCATCACGGTGAAGCACAGTGTGGCTGCATTAGAGACGAAACTCCCATTCCCATTCTCTATTGATTGGCCCTATTTATACTGTAAAATTTAATTCTCATGTTGGGCATGGTCACTTCTTCACCCACTAAGAAACACGGACTCACCAACATTTTAACCTTCACCTCTGTTGTCCCTTTGGTGTCTTTTTCTGTAAAGCGTCACCAGCCAGCTAGGCCGATATAAACATGTGCACACGGTGTGCAGTTCACTGACATCATGTTCTTATGAATTTTAGGTATTGAAGCTGGCATTTTTTATTTTATTTCTCACTACTATTTAAAGCCTCTAGATTGCAGAGTTGTCCAGTAGAAGCTTTGCTCTTTTCTCTCTCTCTCTTTCACTCTTTCTTTCTTTCTTTCTTTTGCGAATTGCTGGTCAGTTTAAAAAGGAGCAGAACAAAGAAAAAAAAAAAATTGAAGCCTGAATTCCCAGCAAACATTTCATGGATGGCAACGTGCAGGTATGTAGGTGGCAGCCAAGTTCAACATCAAGCCGAAGGATAAAAGAAATGTTCACAAAATTTATGTTATGAATTCATATTAAAGCAGCTATGGAAATACTTTTAAACCGATGCGTATCAGAACGATATTTACGTCCCATTTCTACAAAACAATACAGATGCTATGGACTGTGCGCATATCGGCTTTCACCGTGGTGCTGCGTTCACGCTGGTTTTCAGTGTCGGTGCATGCCATCATATCAACATCTACTCAGGGTCAAAGTGTTTGCTGGCAATTGTTGTTAGTCTACTAAATGTGAACTGACAAGGCTGGGGAGTCACAGCCAAAAAAAATTCCTGCGTATTTATTCAGACACACACACACACACACACACACACACACACACACACAAACGGAATACATTTGCCAGCACATGATCAGTGGCTCATGGTGGGTCCCACCATTTATCCAGGGAAGGTTTTTTGGCTGAGCACTGTGCTGTTAGTCAGCGCTGCCCTGCTTCATGTACAAACAGTTATACACACATTCACACCAGGGAAGTAGCCAGTGCAGCCACAGTCTCCTAACATTAGCTAGCGAATGTACACTTGCACAAAATGCCTAGTTTAGACTCAGCAGGAGTACAGCAGTAACATGGTGAGGGGTGAGAAGTCAATTGGTCATTCACTTTCTCAAAACATTTCAGACATTTCACCTAAAATATGTTTGCTGATACTTCATTTGAAAAATACATCTCATTCATGCTTGTGTGTGTGAACTGTACAACACGGTGCCAACATCTTCTAATAGGAAACATCGCCGGTCTTTCCACGTCTCACCCCCTCCCGCTCCAACTCCCTCATGCGCTAGTATTAGCCCAAGGCGTTGGACTGGGTTCACTGGCTATCTGTGGTTCACATGACTTCCATTGTTCCATAACGTAAAAACGGTGTTTAACAGGAGAAGGATGTATCATCAGTCCTTATTTCCTCCACTACACACACTTCAGTGGAACAGCAGGTCATTGATGTATTAACCGGAAACGCCGCAAATTCATTACTCCATCATAGTCATACTTCAAAGAATTACAACTTACACATTCAGTAAACATGTGCAGGATATTTGCATAGACACACACACAGACACACACACACACGTGTATGGACACACACACACTGCAGCTGCATGGTGCAACAGTGGCCTTGTCCAAGCACAGAGCAGAAGGAGCACAGGGAGGCGAAAAATGCTCAGAGGAAGGAACCAGGCGTTCAGCATTAATCATACACTATGGCAGACACACACACACACACACACACACACACACACACCCAAGAAGAGGTACCACCCATTTTCAGATGCACAAACAAGGACATCCATACAGACATACAGTACACAGACACACATGTGCACATAGTCTCCGAGGAGCACACACACACACACTCACAGACACATGCACACTCAAGCACACACAGAGACACACACGCAGACACTCACACACACACACAAACACAGGGGACCCTGCCACCTGTTTTTGCAGGCAAACACTCTCGCTCGCAAACACATACACATGCACACACGCATGCACGTGCACACATACACACACACACTTCCCTTAGGACACACTACACCATTCAGGAAACATTAGCAGCATTAGCCAGGAATGCTAATTGAAACAAACAGCTCATGGTTTCTTCATTTCTGGATTGGGCCGGGAGCTGGCGGTAATTGAGACTTCTGTGTGTGTAAAGGCGCAGGAGTGCGTGTGTGTGTGTATGCATGAGCGTGCATATAGTAGACGCAAGTTAGTGCATGCCAGAGATCTGGGAACCATTGCACACCATTATTGTCCTGCTTTCTCTCCAGTTTTGCGTTCAAACACAAGAGAAAGCAAATTGTTGGCCATAAACACACATTAGCACTGACAGAGTCACTGCTGCAGACCTAAAGCAAGCCTGATCTCCCTTTCACTTCACACTCACATGCTGACACACACACAGATACACACACACACATGCACATACCAGATCTAGATCTAACTCCAGCCCTGTCACTAGGGGCTGAACCTATGAATTGTGGATCATGTGCTTGGCCGTCTCTCCTCTTTCGGCCTTTCCTCTCCTCCCTTCTTCTCTTTGCTCCATTAGTCTTTACGAGGACTGAGGGAGAGAGGGATGAGCGAGGAACGCCGCGAGCCTCCCGTTTTTATCTGTATCCTCTCTCCACCAAATAAAAGAACGCGGTGACCACTTCTGACGGGCCCATAAAGAATTGACATCTACCATTTCCTGCTTCTGTCCCCGACCTGCCTCGACCCGTCCGCCTCCCTCCACAATGCCCCCTGTCACAGTTCAGCGCCGCGGAGAGGGGACATATGAAGCGATGAAGAGAGGATTTACAGACCGAGAAAGGTCACCCTGAAACCTGACCTGGCTCTTAAGGGAATAAAACAGGAAAATGTCTTCAAAAGTACATTTGTTTCAATGGACCTGTTTTTTTTTTTTTCTTCCATACCTCAAACTGCCTTTCGCCACTGATGCTGTGAGACACCGAGTGAATGAATAGTGCAGTTGGACGCACTCGTCGGTGGACTGCTTGTGCAGATGGGAAATCTCTGTTGAAATCTGGTTTTAGTTTGAAGGGATACGCGTAATCACGCGTGTGAAACCAACTAAACAGATCCAAGTCTGGATGACAAAGCATGACGCCCACTGTATTTTTCTAGGATAGGATCCTGTTTTGGTGCATAAAGCAGTCAAACATCGAGGAAAACTGAGTGTGAATCACTTTATTTTCCTATATATGTGTAGACATCACAAAGGCCCCTTTATTTTTATTACGTTTGCTGAAATTCTGCTGCACGATGTTGCAGGCCTCATCAGGTCTTGTTTAGAAAGTCTGGAATTACCAATTCAAAGATAGAGATTTTCATTGGTGGGACTCTCACAGCAGACCTCCAGGGCTGCAGGGGGGCCTGGAGCTTAGCAAGACAGGTCTGACCTTTGCAACAGGCAGTTGACACCACACACACACACACACACACACACACACACACACACACACAGGCCTGTTGACGTATCTTAGGCCCTGTTCAGACTTGGTTTTAACATCTGTCTCATGTGATCCTTCACAAGTGGACAGCTGAGACAGATTGCTGTTCACATCTGGCATTATCGTGTATCTCAAATGCGTCTCCAGTGACCACTTGTGGTCAGATTTGTAATCATGGCCTCAGACCCTTCAGAAATACTTCTTTCCTACTTTGATTGTTCTGTACCTTTGTCAAGCTCCCTCCTGTCCCTTCTTTTTCCTCACTCCTGTATTCCAGGCTCTCACTATATTCCCAATATTCCCCACTCGTCCTATTCCTCATCTCTGGCCCATTAACGAAGAAGTTGTGCCCAACCACTTCATTTTCATGATTATCCATCCATTTCACCACAAGAGGAAACTTCTTTCAAATTTGTATTTTAACATTAGCATTCCAGTCTATCAGCACTCCCTCTGTTCACAAAGCGACTAGGAGTCTTCTGTTGTTGTTGGGACACATCAAGACATGATGTGACCACCTCCGGAACTCGTTTGAGTGATCGGGTCACATGCGGCATATTGAACTGTGTTCACACCTGTACAAACTGTCCATTTGTTATAAAATCTCTGGAGGTGGATGTTAAAACATGAACAGGGCCCCAGAGCAAGAAACCGAACCTCTACCTCACCTTTGTCAGTTGCTCTGGTTAAGACTAACAGCAAAATCTAAAATGTCCACCATGTGATGTGAAGCAGTGTGGTGTGTCACCCTTCCCCTGTATCCAGCCCTCTGTTACCTGCGCCAAAGGCAAAAAAGTAGGTCTGGGTGGGATTTCTCTGCAGCAGGGCAGACACTCGGCGCGCCATTCGCTCATTGCGTTTGTAGATGAGCTCCTGGCGGAAGTAGCTGTCAATCTGCTGGGCCGTGGTTCGGTCATGAGCTGGCAGAGTGCTGTTGATGAAGTGAGGGAGCTGAGAAAAAGAAAAAAAGAAAGAAAGAAAGAAAGAAAGAAAGAAAGAAAGAAAGAAAGAAAGAAAGAAAGAAAGAAAGAAAAGGAAAAAGAAAGAATTAGAAATAGAATTGTAAAATGGCTTTACAGTCACAGTTCATGGAGAAATGCAAAACTCATGAAAATACCCTTGTTAAAACCATACATTAACCCAAAAAAAAAAGAGAGAGAGAGAGAGAGAGAGAGAGAGAGAGGGCAGGAGACAGAAAGAGACGGCTGAATAGGCAATTTACAGACCAATTGAGAAGCACAGAAAACAGGATGGAGAGAAGGGAAAGGACTGAAAGGGAGTGTTATAGTGACAAGTTGGCACATGAGTGTGCCCGTATGAGTGTGAGACCTGGCAGCCGGGAGTGTTTCTGACGCGTCAGCCTGACGGAAAATGACCAACGCATGGCTCGGCTCTGCTAGCTGGGCCGAATGAGAAGGCATCAATAAAGAGGAGTGAGAGACAGAGAGAGACAGTGCAAAAAAAAAAAAAAAAAAAAAAAAAGTTTTAACACCAAGTGCATGTGTGTATGTGTTTGTGCGTAGGAACATACACAAGAAAATTGTGTACTCGTGCTTGTGCAGTATATTTACATGTGTGAGTGTGCGAATGTGTGTTTAATTGCCTGTGTGATTTATTAAGAGCCAGACAGGCAGACAGGGACACACAGCACTGGCTGTGCTCCACTGCTGGCTGGCTCGGTGGATTCAACAGGCTGTTAATCTGAGAGGATGAGCTGGGGTCTTGGGGCTGGGGGGGGGGGGGGGGGGGCGGGGGGGTCCTGGCCTTTGAGACACTGGAGGAGGTGGACTCAGAGACATCCACACACACACACATATTTTGTCTCTCTTTAGTTACTGTCCCTCCCTCTCGTCTATATTTCGCCTCTCTCCTACTTTCTCTGGCACCTTCTCTGTCAGCATTTGGTAAACAAAGTTAAAAAAACTGAAAAACAAAGACTTCTCATCGTCACCCATGACTTTTGGTAGGTTTTGGCTGGACTGCAAAAACAGGGCCAGCCCTTACAAAGGCAAATTTCCATCACTAAGTCACTGACTCACCAACTGAGTGATGAACTGACACCATTGGTCAGTAAAGTGTTGGAGTTCCCCCACTGGCCGTTGCTCTTTCAAAGTAAATTTGTGCGAACAGTTTTCTGTTACGTCCTCAGGGGGTGTTTACAGCGGCTCCACTCACTGGCTGCAGCTTATTCCAAATTTATGGCACACTAAGAACAGAGTGTTTGACTCCTCTTGGATGCAATTATAGATTAAACACATTATTTTTACTTTCACAATATATGTACAATGGCTAGAACCTTGAAGTAAACAATGATATACAACAGTACACCGTGCCTCTGCCTACCAGACCACTCCCACCCGTCTGCATGAAATTAAATAACTATGACAACAACTATATATACATACGTAAAACAAGAGAGTAAATAATTATAAATTTTCAGCTCATGAAAATATACTTGCATGTACACTAACCTTGTATATACTCAGAAATCAGATATAAAAATAAATAAACAAATAAATAAAACACCAAACACAAAAAACAGAGTTCTAAAAAGCAGTATCACAATCATCATATGTCTGTGATTTATGCTGTCTCTCCTTTCAGGCTCAGGTCCTTCACTTTTGCGAGTCTGTTATTGAATACATCTGGAAAAATTTTTCAAAATAGGAAAGTAATGGGAACCAAAGGTCTTGACAAATGTGTCCTCTATTATGTTTTTCTTAAGTTAATTTCTTTAAAGGTAAGAATTCGGAAATCTGGTCGAGAAACATCTTAAAAGTTTGAGGGGATTCCCTTTTCTAAAATAAAACAATGCATTTCCTGGCAAAATTTGTTATGGTGATTAAAAGTCTTTATTTTCTTGGATCTAAATAAGAGTCAGGCATATCATTTGGTAAGTAAAGGCAGGGAGTTAAATCAAATTATATTTGCAAAACTGATTTAGTGGAAGAATAAATAAGATTCTAGAAATAAATAACAAATAACAATACCAGTTTGGTGAATTGTATGCATCTTTAATGATTAATGTTAGATAAAATCTATGCATAAATTTAAAGTTAGCTTCCTTGATTTTGTTACTTATAAATGGGAAGCACAACCGTTCAAGGATGTTTTTCCTGGTATTACCATCCAAAACCATTCCCTGATGTTTTTCCCCAAATCTTTACTAACAATAAAAAAAGAAAAATGACTTCCTTGGAATAATATTTCATAGAATTATGCAATTTTACCTTTAAGGACAATAATGCATCTTCTGCTTCAATGAAATCAAAAACTTATTTTCATTAATAAGTATAAGGATGGCATTTTGAATTTGTAGATATTTGAAGAAATCTGTATTAGGAATACCATATTGTGTTTTTGATTCAATGAATGACTTTATTTTGATATTTTTATTAAACAAATCTTTAAGTTGGTTTATATCCACTCACTTATATTGATTACTGGAAGACATTTCTTCATACATGGGTTGTGATGGATAGGGAAAAAAATCAAAACACCAGTAGCTATCCCAAATTTCTTAGCACAGTCCCTCCAAGCCAAAGGGGTTTTTGATACAGTAAAACACTGATCCATATTTTTATCCTGTTCAAGCTTTTTATAAATATGACAGAGACTAAAGACTTCTGAATTCATTGATCAGACCATTTTGTCTATCCACTGACTGCAGCTCATACCAAATTTATCACATGCTAAGAAAGGAATATGACCATATGACCATTTATGAAGTTTTTACCTAGTCTCGTTATTTTTTATGACAGAGATTTAAAATTAGGAACTATTTCTTGAAACGTTTTTGTGTGACCTCCTTTTTCAGGTTTAAGGTTTGTTTCCCTAGCGCATCTAATAAGTGTTTTTCTTTGTTTATTTTCATGAATAAGTACTTTCCCAGTTTACTTTCTCTTTTTCATTTACAATGACACTAAGGCTGATCTTGAGCTTTAATTTCATCTTATCTTTCATCTCATCTGCGTGACAATAAAATGACTTTAAAATGACTTTTTACCTTATTCGGTAATATCATATCAGTGACAACATTCTTCGAAAGATTTTCTCATGTGTTTATACAACTTCCTTTCTAGGATAGCACCATATATTCAGAGACTCCTTACAGTTAAGTGTTCATTAAATTCCAACCAACATTACAGATTTTATTTAAAACTTGCAACTCCACAGATTTCAAAGTGACATGAGTGGCAACATGGTGCAATTGAGAATTTTTTTTTCTTTTTTTTTGTTTAGACACCACTCTTATTCATTTATAATTTATTAACTGTGACAACACAACATTATATGAAAAGCATTTTGCAGTGGATGGTTTCATTAGCTTCACCGAGTGTGAACAGGGCTCCACTGCCTTTTTCTTTTTCTGTTTGTTCGCATAAAATCCACCACCTTTTGAACACTAAATCCATGTGTCATGTCCTGCCCCAACATCCTGTTTCAACCCTGAAACATGCAGAACTACAGGATCTGCGTCAAAACGACATTTCCTTGTGACTCAGAGTGGTAGCCCATACACTTAACTTTGGCTGTGGGTGCACATTTGCCCATGGATTGGTGTTGACATTGTGGTGAGCTCTTATGAAAGTTGGCTCACATTTGGCTCATATTCCGGGGACTGGTGGTTGCTGAGGAGGACTTGAGCTCTCTCTTTCTCTCCTGCCTTCTATCATTCTCTCTCCCCTGTCTTTCTTTCTCCCAACCAGGGAAACACAAAGCACCTGAGCCCTATCCCTTCCCAGCCCTGCTCTACCCAGCCTGCACCTTGGGAGTATCACCTTCCCCCTGCTGCAGATCTGGGGTTAAACCATTTGTAAGTAACATGCCCCCCCTTTCTCTCTTACTTCCAAATTTGCCCCACATGCCCCAGTGAGGGACGCAAGAATGACATGCTGGAGGAAAGGGGGAAAGAAAGACATAACCCTATCCCCAAAAGTGATATGGCTAACAGGAGAAATATTAACAGAGGTGCTTGGGCTGAGCTATTAGTATGCATATATGTCTGTGTAGATGTGTGTGCATGAGTGCACATATGGACATGTCCTCATGTAGCGACCACAACATAAAATCTCAGTCTAACAAGTCATTTAGTATTATATTTAGTGTTAAAAATCTTGTTTTTCTTAAAACAAAGGGAAAAATCTGCCAGTGGGGTGAGATAATCCCAACTGTTTCCAGTGCAGTTTCACATGTTTCAGGAATTTTGTATGAGAACAAGTATAAATATGTTGAAACAAGGCAAAATAAGACATATCAGTCCACTAGTATCAATAAAATAACCCTTGATTCAAGAAAACTATGGAAACAATCTAGTTAGAAATAGAAACAAGTGGGATTATTTCATCTCACTCGCAGATTTTTTCACTTGTTTAAAAAAAGAAAAAGAGTTTAACATTTAATGTGCGAATAAATGACTTGTTAAGGTGGGTTTTTTGCAGTGTATGAGTTTGATATGAGCACACACACAAACAAACACATACATATTGGCTAAAATGGAACTATAGAGGTTGACAGGACAATGGAACAGCTGCAAATGGTGTGTGTGTGTGTGTGTGTGTGTGTGTGTGTGTGTGTGTGTGTGTGGTGTCTGAGAGCACGAGGAGATTTATTGAATCACAAGTGTAAAAAGGTGCTGCTCTTCAGTGTCCGTCCAAAATCTCAATCTTAAACATCTTCTCTCACTCTGTCTTCAGCTTTTTTTTTTTCCACCAATCATTCATGTCCCTTTGTCTTTTAATTTCCTGATTTTATTGTCAGTGGAGCATAATGGTTGAAAGATTATAAGGCAAACCTAAATGGAACATCCAGTTCTTTAAGTTTTGAAAAACATTCAACATTCAGGTTTCAATTTTTAAACAGTTAGCTCTCATCCAAAGGGCAGAGGTTCACTGTCAGTGGTTGTGGGAGCTGAACATGCAGCCTTTCAGCTACAGGACAGTTTTACTGCTTTCTCCACTGTGCTGCATTTTAGGCTTAAATCTGTCAAAAAGTTCTCTGTGGGTGTATTATCACCATTTTCAAAGATAAAAACATGTCATACCAAGACAATAATCCAAATGGTTTGCATGACATGAGCCTTATTACTCATACCTGCTTGTTTATGTCTCAGAGCACTTTTAAAGGGGATGGCTGGGCTCCCTTCTTCAGTCAGAAAAGGGAAGGTGAGTGGGACGAACACACGTACCTACAAAAAATGCTTTTAAAGGGTAAATGAATCATCAGGGTCCTTGCTCTGTTTTTTTTTTTTTTTTTTTTTTACAGATAAGGGAGCGGAGTGGGATGAATATGGTACAAAAGTACAAAAATGAGAGGAGAAAGTAAGCATTGTCTCACAGTGCTTTTACAGGGTAAATGACAGGTTTATCTATAATTGACTGAGCCTCATTCTCAGTAAAAGGAAAGGGAGGAGGGTGAATGGGGAAATGTAAAAAGTATCAAAAGAGAGAAGCTGAGAAGGAGTACTTCATCTTTGCTCTGATGAGCGAAGATAGCTTGAGTGTTTCATGAAAAGGGAGAAAAAAGAGGGACTAAGAGGAGAAAGAGGGGTGGAGGGGGTAGCAGTGAATGCAGATAAGTTATCACAGGAAAGCCCATTAGCTGCTCTCTATCCTGACCCATTCAGGAAATGTGGAGCGACAGCGAGATATTTCCTCCCTTCCTCACTACTGGTCATGCTCTGCAATCATTTGCTGAGGCAGTCCATCCTGCCAGGGGCCTTCTGTCCTCCACTCTCCTCCTCTCTTTAATTCATCTCTTTGAAGTTCTGGTTTTCTCTCTTCTTTTCCTTGTTTTTCTCCTCTCCTCAACTCTCCTCTCATCTCCTCTATTCTCCTCTCCACACCACAATGCTCAAGTAACAAATTCAGCTGGAAATAATTAAATCACATCTAAGGGGGTTTTGAAAGATATCACAAAGTCTTGGTTTCATTTCACAAAACAATGCAGGTAGCAGCTATGGGCAACATCTATTCAACATCAAAATGTTACTGGGTTTCCTTTGCTTTCCTTGCTTTTTTTTTTTCCTTTCTTCTTAGCTCACCCTCACTCTTAAACAGTAACCTCTCTCTTCTGTCTTTTTTCAGTCTTCCCTCCCTCTCTCTCTCTCTCTCTCTCTCTCTCTCTCTCTCTGACTCTCACTGTGTGGTGGATTGGGCCAAGCTGAGTAGCCAGTGTTGAAATGCATTAACTTGTGTTGCACCATTCTGCTCTGCTCTGCTGTGCTCTGGGGCCCATCACCGGCCTCTTTCTAATACGATGAAGATTGAGTTGGGAGAGCATCAGGGGTGTCGGGGGCCTCCGGATTAGGCCCCATATATCAAAAAACACCTGCTCCTTTGCAGCCCTGCAACTTCACACACACACACACACACACATTCAGACACACACACATGGACCTGCTATAGATCACCAGGCTACGCAGGCAGGCACTGGAGGCAGGCGTCTGATTGCTCTAGCATGTGCTGAGGAATGTTAATACGTGTTGTTATGACATGAGGAGCATGGGCCAACTGGTATGATTTAGGGAGCCCATGCAGGAGACGACTACAGCCACGACTAGAGGTGAAATTGTGGCTAACATGCTCTTCACGGCCCTCAGAGAAAGAGATATAGAGAGAGACACTGTGTTACAAAGAGATAGAGAGAAAGAGAAACAGGGCAAGTGTGCCCTTCAGCCATTTGTCAAGGCTTAACAGTGTAGCCCTGTTGAGTTTTGAAGTGCCTGTAATAATCGGAGGGTTGAACGGTAAGTTGTGCATACTTTCCATTTCTTTGCGTGTCTCCAGTGTAAATGATGTGGAATCTCGGCAGCTGAGCGGTGAGTTGAGGTTACATGGTGTGTTAGGTTTAATGAGACTTAAGGATCAGTACGGGAAGTTGACACAGCATAATTAACTTAAGAGGAGGGCTATAGAGTAAATCTGCTTTTAAGGGTGGAGATGGAGTGAGAACTATAAATGAGCAGTGTGTGTGTGTGTGTGTGTGTGTGTGTATGGGTGATGAGAGACTGTTATTGGAGGAGCACAGGCTATGTTAAGAAACACAAAATGAGAGGAGACCAGATGGGGTATTTAGAGCAGGAGTACCAGGCTATTAAAGTGCTAGACTATCAAGTGACTTAAAGGTGACAGGAAGAATTTTGTTGGTGAACTTAACTGGGAGTCAAGAGAGGTGGTGGGGAGCTGGGTTGATGTGCTGCAATGTGGATCTGAAGTGCAAAATTTGGCTGCAGTGACTATAGCCTAATGGTAGAGAAGAGGGCACGAGAGGGTTCCATAATAAAAACTAGGATAAAGCAGGATGGCAAAGCCTCTAAAACAACATTTAGAACAGGGGCTCTCAAAGTTTTGATGACTGAGGGTCAATTTAGGGACCCAACATTGGACTGAGGGCCACCCAAAAGAAAATGAAACACAGTAATTCCATTCTAATAACAATTCTAGACTAAAAGTCATGTCTGTTGTGAATTACATGACAAATGCATGTTGTCTATTCTGGGGGAGAAAAAATCTGAGGGAGAAAAAAATTCCTTGTGTCCATTTGTACATGTTTTAATGACAAAGGTGCATGTCTACAAGTTATGCTTTGGAAATGGTTTCCAGCCAGTAATGTAAAATAAACATAATTTGCTGTTAATGAGGTTGAAACACATTTGTGAAAACTGACTGCTGGGCAGTTAAGCCTCTTTGAATTTCTTCAAGCAGAGTTGTGTGCACCTTGTCTGTGAACCTATCATACATGTTATGATTGCTATAATAATGGTATTTTATGTTAAACTCTTTGTGCATTGCATTCTCCTGCTAGGCACATCATTTTATTCATCCCCTCAGGTTCAATGAGGTAAGCATTGCTCCATTCCTCCTCTGAATCTTCCTTTTCGCCTCACTGAAATAACGTTTTTTTTACACTTGGCCCCGTAATCTGCCTAGTTGCCATGCAAACATTTTTAACTTGACAGCTTAGTCAATGGGGTGCAGTTTTGCCATTCTTAAAAGCATTGCACTGTATGATTAAGCTTGTTTAAAACTAAACTGCAAACAGACCAAACATAATGCATGCGTTTCATCATGTCATCTTTACTGATCACAGGCCACCAGAAGAATTTCTGAAGATCGTCATTACCTGCACCTTGAGAATGCCTGATTTAGACCATGGGACACTAAAAATTTCCATGGAAACTACCAACGTTTGTTGGTAGCTCTTTCAGTGAACAGGTATGTACATTTTTATTGATACAGCACAATTTGAGGCTTACACACTGCTTCACAAAAAGAGTGACATCAATTTCATAAAATATTAGGATAATCACAATGTAAAAGACCAATTAGGTAAATGGGAGAATATGGTGCAGTATAAACAATGGAAGGCAAACATAAAAAATACTGGTTATTATAATATACCAGTGTTTCAATCTGAATGCTGTTGCTGCAAAAGAATAGTCTGGACTACAGTGGATAGAAATTCTCAGTCAGAGATGAGTGCTTTTCGTAGGGGTTAACAACAAGAAGCACGAAGAATGAAACTTTAAGTCTTTAGAACTAACCTCTCAGCCTAATTTTGGACTAGATGTAAATGCCTGAGGAAAGTTAACAGGGCATTACAGTAGTCAAAGTGAGACAAAGCAAAAGCATGAATACATTTTTCCATATTATGGTAGGATGCATATGAGCTTTGTTTAGCAGAGCAACTGATCTGACATATCAAAATTAAAATACTGGTCAAAATGAAACCCATTTTTCAAGGATGCTACTTTAAGAGCCAGACGACCAGCACATTAGCTAATCTAGCCAGTTTTTGATTAGGGCCTATGATAACAGCCTCTGTTCTGTCAGAATTTAACTGGGGGAAATTGTGAGCCATCCAATCTTTTATAGTTGCCAGACATCCATACAACTTGGCTAGTTTGCCAAGGTCATTGGGTTTAACTAAAATATACAACTGTGTATCATCAGCATAGCAGTATTAGAAAATGCAGCCAAAACTATGAGTAAGGTGCCCTAGGGGAAGCATATACAGCGAGAATAAAATGGGCCTGAGAACTGACCCCTGAGGTACCCCACAAATTAGTGCAGCACACAATAACATACCATTGCCAGTGGACACTAGAAACTTTGTATTTAACAGATAGGAGGAGAACTATTCTAGAGCAAACCCAGGGACACCCAACCACTGCCTAAGCCTGTCAGTCATGACAGTAAGGCAGAGTGAGGCAGGTTTCACCGCAGGTTTTAAAGACTATGGCTATGAGTCAAATCATACAGTAATGAATATACAGCACTGAATACTACAGAAAAGTAAATATTGGTGCAATATATTAGCTAGCTGAACCTACTGCAAATCCCAGACTGGCTGGGAAAATCTGGAACAGGTGGGCTTGTTCTACTGGGCACCTCTACAGTATGAAGTTGACTGAACAACTGTAAAACAGGATTGATTGTACGAATAACAGTCATGCTCAGCAAAACTGGATAAATACTTTAAGGGACCAACCTGTGAGGTGTCGTGGTTGAATATGATGGAGCTAAGGTCACCACAGTTGTAGTGAGTAATGAGGTCCTCTGTGGTGTAGGAGCCCTGAAGACTGCCTGCTCGGACACCCTCATGTTGCAGCAGCGTCTGGTTCAAGGCAAACAGCACCTGCAGGGAGAACAAAGGAGAGAGAAATGTTGGAATGGCTCTGTTAGTTTCTGCATCTTCAAACATATCCCCAAAGCAGTCATGTTCACTTCTCTGTTGTGTGCTGAAGAGAAATATGCACTGAGAGGGAGAACTTTGCAAACATGGCTGTTCCACTTTAAGAAAATTTGTGACTGTTATATAAAACTCAACGTTTATGCTGACCTTACAGGTATACAGGTATTTTGCAGAGTTTTCATTTATTTCAGGAAATTTTCATACACTTTCCAGCCAGGCTGACTACAGGTAAAGTAGACCAAAAAAGGCATGGCAAGACTCCAATAACTTTCTCCTGAAGGACAGAGAGCAGAGGGAAGAAAAGGAAAGCTGAACAGAGAAAGGGGGGGCGAGTGGATGAGAGAGAGAGAGAGAGAGAGAGAGAGAGAGAGAGAGAGAGAGAGAGAGAGACCCTTTAAAAATAACCTCTTTCTCTCTCTCTTTCACCGGGGCCCGAGCGCCGTAAATTTACAGCCCCCATTAAAATCAAAAGTAAACCCTCTTTAGAGAGAATTTATAGTGTGCAGCCGCCAGCCAGCCCAACGACTGCACAGCTGTCCTAGACACCAGGGGTTAACCTCCCTACTCCCGCCCTCAACACTCCCACACCACCTCTGACTGGTCTGGCAGCCAGGATTGAACTGTCAATCACCTGTAAGCTTTCTTACAGAAGCCAGAGGTGTATATGAATGGGGGAAAAAAAAGAATTTTCTGCCCTCCCTGCACATTGCAAGCACAGTAGATTTCACACAGTTCTACATTGCACCCGGTAACCCATTCATTTCCTATGCGGTGTTGTTGTTTGACTTGATTAGGCCAAGTGACTCAGCTTGTGTATATCATATCTTCAAACCACACTAACCTCATCCACATCTATGATCCTAATTACCTTCTCTGCGTCAAAGAAACCTGACTAGTGCTCTGGTAAATACTGGTGGGAGAACGCCAACATCCAGGCCCCTATGATTTGTGTAGCAGCTTAAGGCCGATACAGCTGCACAACTGATCGAGCCCATAAAAGCCTGGGTCATATCGCGCAATTAGGTTCTCGCAATCATAAATGCCCATAATGTGCATATTGAATGTTTAAACTCTCGGTAACCTTTATGCCGGGCTAATCACAACTGAGTTCTAAGCTCCACCTTGTGACTATGTGTGCGTCTCTCTTGTGAGATCATTGTGTTCGCTAACCAGTCTTGCAGGCGGTGCCTTAGAGCTGCGCTTTTATCGTAATGAAAAGAGACAACTGGTGAGCTGACGGCATGGATAACTCTCTCATTCTCCCCGTTGCTCTTCTTCACTGCCGTCTTCCTCTACTCCGTCTCCGTACCTCCACCCATGTAGAGTCTCGAGCCTCCTCTCGTCTTTCTGCCAATCCTCCCCCCAACTGTCTGATCAAGAGCTGAGACCAATCTTATTTATTCCTTTTGACATGCTTCATAGAATATATTTTTTCTGCGCTCAGCAGCATGTTGTCACGATGCCAGGGAGGCATAATCCCAAAATGGGCTTCGATCAAACCTGTGACCATTTCGGTCCTAAAATAATGTGCTTTTCATGCTTCCCTCAGCTCATTCCTCACCACCAGGCCTCCCACATCCAGAGGCCCCCCTGCTGACTTAGTAATGACAGTATACCTCATTTCAGTTTCTGTTTCCATCTCACATGAGCTGTTTTTATTGTCCACATTTCCCCCTGCATACACCAGGTCATGTTGGGGTATGATGTCAAGCCCAGAAACGGTAAAATGTACCAAGTGCCTAACTAGATACAGTAGCTAATTTTGCTGCTGCAGATGCTGATACTTAGGCACTGAGTTGCCAGTGCCCCAAGTCCTTGACCCACAGGGCACGCCGCCATGTCTCGGGGGCTTTTCCAAGAGAAACACCAGAGCAGGCCCTGGACATAGAGGGCCGGCGCTGGCAGAGCACACACACCTGCAAGGCCATCTGTAATGCTGCCAACTCAAAGAGTTTCCCTGAAAACTGCAAACTGCACCAGACAGGACAGACAAGACAGAGAGTGGTGCGGAGGAGGGTGCGGGCTCGAGAAGGAGAGGAGGTGTGGTTGGTAAAAAGTGTGGTCGGGTTGTTAAGGGGGCTGTTATTTCAATATTGTTCGTCTCCTGGGGAAAGCACATCTCTGAGCTGTAACCATGGCGCCAGAGTTTGTGCCGGGCTGAATGAGAGAGCGCGTCAATCACTGGTGGAAAGACAGAGAGAGCGAGAGAGAGAGGGGAAAAATGCAAATATTGTATTTGTGCATGTCAGTGTAGGCCTACGCTTGTGTGTGTGTGTGTGTGTGTTCATGAGTGTATGTGTGTGCACATGCATGTGTTGACTGACAGAGTGGGTGTTCTTGTGCTGAAGTGGTCCACTCACTCTGACAGACTGGCTCTTTTACAGCCAGGACTTTTCAAAGTAGCTGAATTTACTTCCTTACTTTTCACTGACAATCAACACATGGTTTACTACCATACAGGTCTCTCTCTCTCTCTCTCTCTCTCGCCCTCTCTCATCGAATGCATGCGTGAGAAACTCCCATCATAATTAAGTAAAGGTTTTATAAGAACAAAGCTGGAAAGAGGAGAGCACACGGATGGTCTTGGAACCTCCGATCGCTCCCTGAGTGCAGCACTCCAAAAATTCATTAGCAAGCGTTGGAAAGAAAAAGAGAAAGAAGGGGGTGGGGTGAGGGTGAGAGAGAGAGAGAGAGAGAAAAAAAAAAGAAATCACAGAGATCTTTTATGTTTCACGAAAACGTCATTTATCAACACGTGTGTGCATAGCAGCAATTGACCTTGAAGTGCATTAAACCCTGGCTGTTTGCTAGCATTAGTGTTAGCTGGTTTTCCGTCTGAGGTTTTTTACGATGCTGCGCCATGTAATGAGTAGGTGCCGATGACAAGGCGTTGGAACAGCGAGAGCTCACTCATGTCGACTATATCACTCCCCCATTATATCTCCTTAAATCTGAACCGGAGAATGTGAGAGTGATGGATAAAGAGGGGTGTCTCCACCCGTAGCTTCAGGCTGCAATACCTCAGAAGGAAGTGTTAAACTGCGGAGGCCAAAGACCCAAGTCTAACAAGGGAGAGAAACCCTTAAATAAGCCCAAGTGCAATTTTACTTTATGGCTGGGAGTCGGTAAAAGCAAATAAAAAGCATACATCACCTGCATCACCAACAGCTGTGGTAAATAACTACAATAAATACACCTAGGGACAACAACAGAACAACACTCATATTACAGTCCATCCCTTTCTCTTTCCCTCCCTCGCACACTCTCTCTCGCCCTGTCCCTTGCATTTCATTCTCCGTCATTCACTTTTGTCCGTCTCAGCTGCGGCAAAAGGCCGAGCCGCCATTCCGCTTTCCTGCAAACAGACAGAGAGAAAGCGAGAACAAAGGCAGGGAAGAGTAATAGCGCGAGGAGGACCGAGAGCGAGAACCAACAAAAGCCAGAGAGAGGGTGAAAGCGTGAGAGAATGGTAAAACAAATAAAGGCTTGTTATGTGTGAGGACCATGTGCCGCGCAGATGGGAGGCGATTCCCCTCCGTTTGTGCGCAGGAAAGTTTGGGTTAGTGGGTATACAGAGCGCGTGGTAAGGCCTGGCACCACTTTTGGATACGGCGGGGCGGGCAGGTGGATGAAAAGCTCAGTGGTGCCTGCCAGTATCAGGCCGGAGATCTGAGAGGGCCTGTTTATGCACACACCCCACTCTTTCCCTCCCTTCTCTTCTTCCCTTCTCATCTCTTTCCCCTACTCTTTCTTCCTCTCCTCGACATAATATAATTCATTAAGGGTTCTAAATGTTCACTAGCACATTCATTTCGATGCACTGATATAACCACCGTAAACTCTAATCATCAGCAGGACGATTGGCAGCCAATTTCCTGAAGACTGTGCAAGAAATTGGGTCATTCCTTACTGGAGAACAAGGTACCTTTAAATTCAATCTGTTTGATTGCCATGAATACTCCAGAAACATTATTGCCGGAGCATCCAAATGCAATGAGAGCCCGGCCCTCTTTGTCCGTCTCTATCTCGCTGTGTCTCTGTTCCTGGTCATTTAATCAGTCCCGAATAAAGAAAGCGGCTTTCAAGATAAACAGCTTTGAGGAGGTGCTGCGTTCCCCGGACTCGTCTCTCTGAAAGTCGCTTGTGTTTCACCGTCAGAGAAAGAGAGGAGCGAGACCTCTGACCCCAGACGCGCTCCGCTGGGTTTCTCAGCAAAGAGACGGCCTCGCTGATGGGCCACGGCTACAGACAACCAAAGGGGAGCGGGTTCACAGCACCCTGGGGTGATGGAAGGAGGAGGCGAGGTAGGAGGAGGAGGAGGAGGAGAGGAGTTGAAATAACATCCAGGGTGACCCAAGAATAGGAGACGTGCGATATCTCATCCCTGTACCCCACGGAGCACCCCCAAAAAAGGGCGGATAACGAGGTGTGGGAGCATGCTTTCCCCTTCCGTGATCACAGCCGAGCCTCATCAAACAATTCATAAAAGCAGAACCTTGTGTCCGTTTTCTTTTAACCTGCGCTATCCCAGTGTGACGCCGCGTTTGAATGTGTCATATTGTGTGTGGAGCAGCGGTGGGGGTCTTTTAAACGCTCGCCGCTGTCTGATCTTTTACGCTACGCTAGCTCCGAGAAAACACCTTGAAGACATTACACCGGGAGAGACGGTGTCACACAAGACCACATCAAAGTCGTCTGGACAGTCTCAAATGATGGCTTCACCTCTGTCTCCTACAGTTTTATCAACAAGGTCCTCAAAACCGGCTCTCCTTTAGATTTTTTTTTTGTCTCTCTTCCATGGAACCGTGTAACCTGTCAAGGGCTGTAAAAGCAACATTCAAACATAAAAATGCCTAAAATGCGACCTCCAGCATCAGAGCATTGCCAAAATATTTTTACAACCCCTCCGCGCCTTTCTGTGTGTAACGTTTGCTCATGTGAAGGTAAGCAGCGCTTTCAACTGATCACATCTGGCATCGGCTACAGCAAGCCAGAACCTCTTTCTATTCCAAATCTTTATCCCTCTTAATACCCACCATACACACACATGCATACACACACACACAAACACAAGCACCGACTTCCATAAGCACACACGCTAATAATTATGCACATACTATCACCCACCATCGCACATACAATTGTCTGCATGCACACACATATGCGTTCACAGTCACACACTTTTGGGGACACACACCACATTTGTCACTAAGCATTCCCTGAACTATGCAAACTACAAAAGACCTTTCTCTTTTTTTTCAGTTAGACAGTCCTTCCGGTTTGGACGTCGTTTCCCCACTTTGTCTTTTTCTCTTTCTCTTCCCACACTCTCTCCTCTCTCTCTCTCTATCTGACTCACTAAGTCTCTCACCCTGCCTGGTCTATCTCCTGTCTCAGCCCAGGAAATCCAGGGATTACCAGAGGGACAATCCCAGTGGCAGAGGCCTGCTGCTCCCAGCTTCAACAGAAAGCCACCCATTCTTCCCTCTCCTTCCTCCTTCCTTCCCCTCTTCTCGCCTTCACCCTTTCTCTCAGGCCTCAGCTGGGTTGGTTCCGGTCATGGACAGTAACCCCCACCCCGCTGGAATGGTAAAAATCCTCCAAAATCTATCCCCTTTGTCTCTTCGTTATCCCTTTTTCCTCTGCCAAAAGTTCACTCTCTCCACCTCCACTACTGTCCTGTCCTTCTTTGCCCTGGTTCCCTTCTTCTCCCCCCCCCCTAGTCTCCCATGTCCCATGACCAGCACGCACATATAAACCTCTCTGGTCCCCAGCGCCTCCTGTCTGTCCTCTTAATAAGAGCCTGTAGGGGACGGAGGAGAGGGGGGTCGCCCCTGCTCTCCCTACACTTGTCCACAAACAAACCCTGCTGTTTGACTTGGCAGCGCTGCCGCTGCGCCAGTCATCCCAGCTTTCCTGCCTCCTTGAAAAACAGAGAAAATAATAAAGTATCGTTTGATCTGCAGTGAAAAGGCCCACAGCTGGCCCCTTGCTGTGAATGCCCACAGAGGAGGGCAGGAGGCAAACAGAAAGATAGAGGGCGGGGGTAGGGGTGTGAAACAGCAGTGGAAACTGATGGGGGAAATTGTGCTACTTTTTGTTTTCTTTCACCAAGGGCCCAGGGCTGTGGGTTAAAGCATAAATCTGTGCGGAAAAGTAGGGACACCTGAACAGTACTGTAGGTCTATGTATGACAGGAGAATGAGGAGAGCTGTCCATGATGATTGATCCTTCTTTTACTATTTTTGCCATTTTCTTTATTTTATTTTATTTTATTTTATTTTATTTTATTTTATTTTATTTTATATAAATGAAAACAGCGCCTCCATGAGACACACTTGTAAACCATGACAGTATCAGTGCTGTACACAATTACATGCAATGTCAGCATGATGAGAAAAAAAGCCATTTTCTGATTTGAAAAAAGTGAAAACATGCTGGTTTGTGGGAAAGTAATAATTTGAAAAAATATTTTTTTCTTTCACACACTGCCATATCAAAACAAAAGAAACTGGAAGAGAGCACTCAGTAGCGTGCAGATCTCTGCCACGAGGATCTCCCCTTCTCTCCGGTGCTCAGACTTTTCTCCTTTGCCCCCAGGAGAAGAGAAAATACAGAGGTGCTGCCTGCATATCACTGCTTCTCTGGTGTTTGGACTTGGGCCGAGGAGTTAGCACTCAATTGTGATATAATACAGGGGTTTCAATATATTTGAATGAATGGGTTTAGAATATATTTGAACTGAATGGGAAGTATGGGGGGAAAAAAATGTTAATATGCAACACTCAAGCTGCAAAATCTACCAAATAAAAATGTTTTGCCTGTCAGTCCGAGGATGCACAGCCTCCTTGGACCCTCACACAAATGCACCCAAGTCAAATATGAACTCAACAAAAAGAAAAGGTTTGCTGTGCGACAATTTTGCTCCCTCTGCCTTCGCTAATGTTCTGGAAAACCACAGTCAGGTCAGCTCTGGTTTCAGACGAGGGAGGGAGAGAGAGAGAGAGAGAGAGAGAGAGAGAGAGAGAGAGAGTCCAGTGGCAGTGGAGTGAGCTAGAGAGTAAATGAGGAGAAAGTGCGATAGATTGCGATTGAGATAATTCCTCTTGCTTCCAGTGGAACTTTTTTTTTTTTTTTTTTTTTTTTTTTTTTTTTTTTACAGATTTTTGACAAAACAGTGAAGTGTTATGCCCTGATCTGGGGTCCGCCCTGACGCTTCTACAAATTTACCGAGATAAGTGAAATTGAATAGATGGTCAGATTATTTTTCATTTTGTTTTGAGGAAAATAAGATGAATTATGTGTTAAGATTTACTTTTTTACAGTGTACACCTGGACTCAGGTCATTCTGAGCTAATCTCCTCCTGCCTTCCACTGATCCTAACCAATTTCACAGACAATCCTCTTCTTTTTTTTTTTTTTTTCCCCAGGACAAGACTCTCATTGAATTCCATTGGATTTATCCGGTACCCATTATGATGTGTGATGCTATCCAAACCAGATGAGCTGGGTCTTCTCCGCTGCATGTAAAACGAGCGCGGAGAAACAGTCATGTATGTTTAAAACATGGCTTCTCAGCCCTAACCCAGAGCCCGGCCACTCTCTCTTATCTCCCCCAGTCCGCTTTGCTCGGGTTAATGGCTCTAGACAGAATAATTCCCAAAGAATGATTTGTCCTTTACAAAGTCCACATCTGAGGTCCGGTTGAAACATGAGAGCAGCACATAATCTCCTGCATGAAGATAAATTGTGTAATGGAGGAAAAAACGGATCCAGATTGAGAAACTACATGGATCCAGACAGTTAGAATGAAAATTCAGTCACTTTTAAACAGGGGATTCCTCCTAGGGTTTGTGTGTGTGTGTGTGCGTGTGTGTGTGCAGTTCTGCATGTACAGTGTGTGTAGCTTTCAATTATCACAGCTCATTTCTATGACGCTTGAATGATGTCATGTCAACTCAACTTTTTATAGCGTGTGCACTTTGAGGAAAATAGTTTACGGTGTGTGTGTGTGTGTGGGTGTGCATTTGTGTGCATATCATCATATACATCATCATATATCTGATATTATGACTGAATCACAGCAGATTGTATTGGACTTGTTTGTACTGTGTGACAGGCAGATGTGTATTTCCTCTGCGGAGCGTAACATTGAGAGTCACGTCGGCCACTTCAGTAACATATAGCACAATTCAGCCGACCACGGCTCTGGAAAAAAAAAAAAAAAATTACAATTTCCATATGAAAGGGACATGATTGAGAGGCTATTATGTATGAGTTAATGTCTCCATGTTGCGCATATGTGTTTGTTTGAGGGGTGGAAATGGAGGAGGAAAAAAAAAAAAAGCAGGGGTGGGAGAGGAGAAATAAAGCGTGCGCATTAAAACGAGTGATGGCATGAGAAGAAAAAAGGGAGAGGGTGAGCGAGAAAAGGGAGGAATGGGTGGAAGAGACGCAGCGGGGGGGAACGAGAGCACATAATGTAAAAAATAAGAGTCAAAGAGAGAAAGAGGGAGGCGAGGCCAGCTGTTTACAGTTAAGCCAAGAGAGGTAGAGAGAAGAAAGGAGGGAGCGGACCTACTGCCCCTCACCTCCTCCTCCTCCTCCTCCTCCTCTTCTATCTCTCCCTAACAGGTCTGGAGCACAGCTGGCCCGGCCCTGTCCTCCACCATCCCTCCACCTTACAGCTCTCCCACCCTGAGACCTGTCCTCCCTCCCTCTGAACTCCTCTATCCCCCTCTCTTCCATCTCCCATCCGCCGGCTCCCCTGATCCCTCTCTCGCTCCCCACCCAGGTTATGTGCTCACGCAGATGAAAACACTAGATTATGCAGCTGAAACACTTTTCAACGACATCCCTTCATCTTCCCCACCCTCGCCCACTCTCTCTCTCTCCATCCCTCTCTCTCTCTCTCTCCTCTCTCTCTCTCTCTCTCTCTCTCCGTTTGATGGTGGCTTTCCTTCCACCACTGTCACTGATCTGTGTTTACTTTGCTTTCATCTTCTTCCTCCTTCCTGTGCTCCATTTCGCGCCAACAGGTGCTCGTACATGTCTGTTTGTGTGCACATGTGGGCGTGTACGAGTGTGTGTGTGTGTGTGTGTGTGTGTGTGTGTGTGTTTCCATATGTGCTGTATCTGTCCTCACTACAGCGCTGTGTGGACAGTGTTTGTCCAGACCGCACAGTGCCCTTCTGTCTGTCGGCCTTTCTCTCCCTTTGCTTCACCTCTCCTCGTCCTTTTCCCCTCCTCTCCTCGTCTTTTTCCTCTCCATTCTCCCCTCTCCCCTCTTCTCCTCTCCTCCCCTTCCGTGCTCCCCTCAGTCACGGCTTTATTAGGCCGTATGCTGAGGCTAACGCGGCGTAATCCCAGACAAACACACCATTTCATGGCAAATCAGTAGGAGAAATGTCCAATTTCATGCAAGCAGTCAGCCCGGAGAAAGAGACAGAGTGAGAGAGAGAGAGAGAGAGAGAGAGAGAGAGAGAGAGAGAGAGAGCGAGGTTGTATACCTTGGGGCATGAAATAAAGAGCACAGATAGTTAGGGTGTTGTGTGTGCATGTGTGTGTGTGTGAGTGTTAAATGAGGGCTTTTGAGGGGGGGGGTCACACTGTGCCCGAGGGTCACGCTGCTCTGTTGCTTCCAATGCACTCTATTATATTTTCAAAACGATCTGTCAGCACATCCACAAAGAAGGAGCGTCCAAATCATCTCCCCAATGAGAACAGGCTGTCTGAGGTCGAGCGTGGAGGAGACGCACACACACACTCACACACACACACACACACACACACATGCACGTGCAGGGGCTGCTCCTCTATAGTTCACAGAGATTTGTCAGCCAGCGTTTTCAGCTGTCGGAGCGCCAGAGAGACTCCTGATACCTTCAAAAGACAAAAAAATAAAATCATTTTAATGGTGGAAAGTATTTGTGGGCTGCCTCTTTTCTTGCATTACGGGGGGAGAAGTTACCCCGCCACACCTCACTCTGTCCTCTCCACACACACACACACTCACATAGGGATGCATACACCATACACCACCTATATAGTTTTGATGAAGACGTAGTTGAAGTGAAATGAAATGAAAATCAGGCTACCTTCTGAGGTCATGACTGTGTCACTGTTAATGTGTGTTTATGGTGTGTGTGTATGTGTGTGTATGTGTGTGGGGGGGTATGGGAATACATATGGGTGTGTGTTGTGTGTTCAGATTGAGAATGATGAGGAGAGTGTCTGTATCAGACAGGCTGTCAACAACTCCTGCCATTTTGCTTTGTCACACCCGCACTCACACACACACACACACACAACACCCACACACACACACACTAACTCCATCATCCCTGCTCTAATCACAGAAGTACTTCATGCAAACTCCTGCCATCTCTCTCTCTCTCTCTCTCTCTCTCTCTCCCTCTCTCTCTCTCTCTCTCTTTGTGCAGTGTACGGTGTGAATGGAAAGCAGATGGAGAGCCAGCTAACAGCCAGTGTGCACGCTTTTCACGCTTTGGACCGGCTTGCGGTGGTGGTAGAGGGGTGGGGCGGGGGTGGGGGGGTGTCTCGGTACACTCAAACACTTCTTAATCCACTTCCTCCGTCTGGAACGATCACAGGGACGGATCTCTCTCTCACACACACACACACAAACACACACAGACAACTCCACCCTCGCGACACCAGCCTTTAAATGACAGCCAAGCGGCCTGGTGATGGACAGAGGGGATAACGCGGAGCGAGAGGTGAGTGGAGCGCGATCAGAGGCCGGGACAGCGGAGGAGAAAGTAGGGAGGAAAAGGAAAATGACAGCTGAGAAAAAAGGAAAGAGGAGGGAAAACGGGTGGAGGGAGTGAAAATGTGACGTTTACAACAAAGTGATCAAAGTGACATTCGGCCTTCCCAACAATCCTCCTAAACGTGTTTCACCTCATAATTCAAACTATTATCCTCTTACATTCTGATGTGCCCCTTAAATTTCGCTTTAAGTGGCTTCAGTTGTAGAAATGTAAAATATGCAATGCTTTATGGCTGCAGCGTTATTTCAAACAGAAAAGATCTTATGCCTCATTTTATACTCATTTCCCTGTAATTCAGCAGGACATCTCTGGGATCACTGGAAACCTTGGGGATCTCCGCGAGAATTTAAAATAAAGTTCTGCGGGTTTGAACAAAGCTCAGCATGCGTTTGTAACGACGAACCCACTGATGTGTCTGGCGGATCTTAAGAGGTTAAAGAGTTTTTTTCCACACAAGAAAAAAAAAAAAAAAAAAAAACATTTTGTGTAAGAAATTAGTTTAGTTTCAAAGAAGAACACAGTGAGACCCTGGCAGTGACTCATGGTGTTTGTTATACCCTCTTTCCCACAATTACACTTTTTTTTCCCCCTTGATCTCCAATTTTCAAGCGTGGAAACTCGGTGATGTTAAATCTGACTTATTGCATTCAGCATGATGGCCCGTTTCACATCTACAGTGCGGCTGTAGACGCTTCCTCACCTCAGAAAATGATTGAACGTCGGCATGGCCTGTGATTCAGCGACTCGCTGCGGGTAAAGTGAACATTTGAGGAAAAAAAGCCTGAGATTCATGAAGAGAGCAGGCCAGGATGTCGGCTGGGAGACTTCCAAAGTGCTACTCTTAATTACAGCAGTTCAGAAGTCTTGGCTTTGCTATATCCTGTTGCCCCGAATCTACGGTTCCCATCACCGAGTAGCAGGACCTGTTCACACTGACAACTCAGCTGAAGCAGCTGCTGGGCCCGTGATGAAAAATGAGGAGGATGGAGGAGGAATTCATCAAGTTTATGTGCAGCCATAAATGAGTCCATCTGCATCGACCGAGCATTTAATCAAGTTTGCAGGAGAGAGAGTCAAAGAAAACAAGTGTTTGTGTTTGCGCACACGTTCAAGCATGTGTTTGTCTGTGTCTGTTTGTGTTTACACGTGTGCGTGAAAGAGACTGACACAAACAGTGCAACGCAGAGACGGGGAAAAACGAGGGGAATCAAGGCAGAGACAGAGGACAGGACGCAGGAAAACACTCGCTCTTCCTATTGAAGTGGCGTTTCTAGATAGAAAGTCGACATTTTTAGGTTCCTAAGCATCAAATAAGATAAATAGGAAGCTTATTTTTTAAAGCAGCCTCCTTTGTCAGATTTTAATAAAGCATACAAGTGGGTCCTAGGCAGAAACAGAGATCCTGGCAATATCAACTAAGAGGAAAAACCTCCCCCCCCCGATACAAAGTCGAGGTTGTGAAAAATAACACACATTGGAGTTTTTCAATGCATCTTACGTGAAAATGGTTCACACATAATCAATTCCTTCTATGCCACGCTCACGTCATATGGCAAGGGAGCTAGAGGTTGGACAGATTCCCATAGTTACATTTTGTTAAGTGTTCAAGTCAGATGGTGAGGAAACAGGAAAGTAAAGGAATATTGCAATTTTTCAAGTCTATATCAAAAGAGAGCGCTTACAAAATGTTAACTTAACAAAAAACAGGGCCTGTTTTATGACAGCCAGAGTTGATTTGGGGTTTTAATAAGCATGCACGATAGAAGTAGCATTAAATCGGTATTTATTTACAATTAATGGTGGAGTGTGACTGATATGAGAGCACTATATTTTCCATATACTTACAGAACTTTCAATTTTCTAGGTGTAAAAACCAGTTGACTAGGAAGATGGTTTTTACAGCAACTATCATATGATGGCAGGAGTATAGCCTGGAACCACTGAAATGATTTTTACCAGTTACATGGAGCTGGCTGGTTAACTGTAAAGTAGTTAATGTTATGCTACATTATATTACGTTATGTTATATCATGTTATGCCATGTCATGTTGTGTTACACTACGCCATGCAACGTTACCTTATATTACATTACCAGAGACTTGATTACCATGGAAACCAGCAACTTTGCTTTGTTGACTTTTATGCTACTGACATTTTTCTCTTAGGTTGTATAAATTCATGTAACCTTTAGGACAAAACACGTACGTAATATGCCACCTCTGTCTGTCACACTTAATATTCTTAACTAGTTACCTCCTTGCAAATGTGCGTGTGTGCGTGCATGTGTGTGTGTGTAAGAACGTGGGAGGGCAGGGAACAAGGCAGCGAAGCCAACATGGAGACAGAGAAAAACAGACAAATAAACAGTCAGGAAAACTTACAGAAGCCCCGAGTGGGAGGCGGTGAGGGGAGAACGCACAGAGATAGGATACGGGACATAACTCGTGTGTGCTGCCAGGGGTTTGGAGGTGGAAGGCAGAGTCCTGACAGCTGGTGGAGGGGTTAATGTTGGCTATAGATTAGTAGCTCTTCCTCTAGCTGGCCTTGACGAGGAATGGGGCTGGCCATCACATCAGAGACGGGGCATTTTACTGCCCTCATAAGACTCTCATTATTTCATAAATCTGCAGTTTAGGCGCTCGGCTCTGTTGATTTGAGCCCACGCCAAGGCTTAGAGAATGTTTATATAATCTCCCTCATTTATTTACAACCTTGATTCATTTGTGCGTGGTGTGTGTGTGTGTGTGTGTGTGTGTGTGAGTGTGTGTGAAAGAGGAAAAAATAGAGACAGAAAAAGACAGAGGATGGTAGAAGATGGTGAGATATGGGTAAAGGTGAGGGTGTTTTATGTTTCAGTTCATGGTCTACTGGACTGGTTCCTATGTGTGTGTGTGTGTGTGTGTGTGTGTGTGTGCATGCGCATGGCACTCAATGAGAGGTAATGATATGAGCACAGAGCAGGCGGGGAATTAAATTTTGCCACGTCTGGTGCGCACATGAATTTATCCTCGTCATGAATCTGTGCCGCATATTTCCATTGCCCATTTCATTTCACTCTGTCACATTCTTGGCCGCTCCTTTATCTCGATATTGTGTCATTATCAGAAGCCTGGTACTGTTCTGTCTGAGCCGGACCCCGAGGCCTCCCCACAATCAAGCCGCAGTTTGCTAAACACCGCTACAGCACGTACACACAGGCATGCGCATACTGTGCGTGAATGCAAACACACAGGCCCACTCTGTTCCACATACAGACACATGCAGGCCTAAATCAACAGACATAGATCTTCTTTGTTTGCTTATCAATTTCTTATTCTTTCTGTCTTTCATTCTTTCTTTCACGATCCACCCAAAATCCAACCACCCAGAGCTGTGAGCCCTGCAGCCTCCCAGGGAAAGTGCTTGGTATGAAGAAATCCAATATGATTAAGACTATGATTGCTGCCTCTAATAGTTTTAGCACCCATACCCTCTATTAGGGAAAACATTGGGTTTGGACCACAGCTCAGCGCAGACTTCTGACAGAGGGAATCAGCCTGTGGGAACGACCCATGTTTCAGTGTGTGTGTGTGTGTGGGGTGTAAATATATACGTGGGCATGTCTATCCCTGTGTGCATGTGTGTGTGTGCACGTGCATGCACGTCTGTGTGTGTATGCGTGTGTGTGTGTGTGTGGCTCCAGGGCCGACGTGGTCAGCAGCGCTGAGGGGCTGTGGTCACCCTGAACAACAAATCACAGGATTGTGGCTTTAAACGGGCCGCTAATCGTCTAGCAGGCCAGACCGACCGAGGGGCGGGCTGAGGGAGACGGGAGGCGGCCTGGATAAACAAGATCACAGCTTCTCCAGTTTGTCCTCACTGGAAAGCAAATAAAGAATAATACCCCTCACCAGCAGAAGCAGCAGTAATGGCAGTATCAGAGATCAGTGCCATTTTATAGTTTGTTTCAACCTACTTGGATGTGATGAGTAGGGACTGCTGGTTAGGGCAAAGGAGTGCTAGTAATTTTGAAAAACCTTTGAAACTATATATACATATATATATAATTTTACTGTAGCTTTCTGTGTTTTGCACTTTTTTCTGACAGAATTTCCAGATGTTGTAAATGCTAGAACTATGAATTACTTGAAATACTACTAATACTATTTTTTTTAATATGACATTATATTTAATTTTGTGATGAGTTTGGTTTTGGCATTAAAATGTGAAACTTAAGTGTGTCTCTAATAAATTTGGTCTATACCGGCCCTCTTTGACTTGATTAATGCAGACATTTGACTGCACTGCTGTCGCTAATTTAGGAACTTTTTTAAAAGATGTTCAACCTCAGGCTTGGGCTTAGTCCATGTCTGTGAAACCAGTGTTGGGTTTTAATGAGTGGAGGGTGCATTAATGCAGATCCCTGTATTTTTACAAACAACACATTTGCTATACATGAAGACTGGTGACGGTTCAAGTGTGAGAATAAAACTGAGGCTTGTATTGTGCTGCAGGAGCCAAAATGATCAGGGAAATGTTGTCAGGAAGCGGTTTGATAGAGCACAGACACACAACGGTGTCAGGGTGGAAACAATGCAACATTTGGAGGTAAAACAACGTTCTTGTTCACATGGGGCAGCGGTAAGAACACACACATGCACACAAAGACACACACTAACACACACATACAGACAAACACCAGTACCCAGTGACCCTGCCCTAACCCTGGTGTTATCTCACTCTTGATCACTGCCTGAGACCACAGACCAACTGTCTGCCTGAATTGGCCCTGGGGCCACCACACACAAACACACGTGCACACACACACACACACACACACACACACACACACACGCACGTGTGCATACACCTCGGCTTAATGGGCCAAGTCTCACCACAGAGGAAACAATTTCCCATCAAAGCTGCTTTGAGTTTCCAGAGCTGTTTATTTGGTTGTTACTGTCAGATATGTAAGACATCCCCTCTCTGTTCCGAGCTACAAAATAGACCCGTGTTTCTTCAAACTTTTTGGTCTGAGCCCAAAATGGGTCATTAGCCTGTTTCTGGTAAGTTGCATTGACATGGTCTGAGAAGAATGGGTCACTCGGGCTGAGTTTTTTTTTTTTTTTTACTTTGTCCAAGATTGAGAAAGTTAAGAAATCCCTGCCCTGGAGTAAACTATGGAGCATGTGAGTGTGTGTATGTGGGAATGTGTATGTGTGTGTGTGTGTGTGTACACATTGTTTGGTGACCTTGTCTCACTGTAGGCCTACTACAACTTTTTTTTTTTTTTCTCCCCACCAAGTTCTCCGTTTCCATCTCACCACACTCCCTGCTGGGCTAAAGCCTATCTTAATTAACACATGGGATTTTATTAGATCACTGTTGGTTTAGTACCAGCTACGCATCGACTTTTACACTAATTTAGATTAGATTGAGGCTCCTGTGTGTTCACTAAAGCAAGGACACACTAACACACTACACTTGAGTGTCACTGAAAATAATATCTGTCAAAGTTAATTGAGTGGAAATGGAGTCACATAATGTAGTACCAGAGTCCATGCATGCCCTGTGTGGTTGTGTGTGTATGTGTGTGTGTGTGTGTGTGAGAGAGAGAGTGTGTGTGCGCGCATACATGTGTGTGTTTATGTGTTCGTCTGCATGCATGAATGTGTGCCAGTGACCCACTCATTGGCGTGTGGTCACGGGTGAGTAGCCGTGGTTTCAATGGCTCCATGCCGGGCCGTCGGTGGAGAACACACAAACACACTCGCGCACGCACATGTGCACACACTGGGCCTCGCCGACCGCGTCTGTCACAGTCCACGTTGGTTGCAGCTGACGTGAAAATACTTTGAGGCTTTCGCGCTGCAGCAGGAGAATGGAGAGGGAGCAATAGCACGGCGCTGCTCCCGCAAATAAATTCTCCCCGCGCCGCAATCATCGGTGTCAAAATAGCACAAGGGAGTAACACACAATAAAACACACACTCGCATCAACTCGCACAAAAAAAAAAACACATGCTGGGACTTAAAAAAACAGGGCGCACACTTATATGTTTGTAGGCCCTTTTTGAACAAGAAGACTGTTTACCATATGAAGACAAAAACAATCTCCCTCTCTTTCTCCCCTTTATCTAACTGTCCCTCCTTCTTCACCTCGCTGCCTCACCCACTCCCTCCTGGTTCATTTCAGGCCAGGCAGTGGCCATGGCAACAGTCCAGGAAGGTGGGTGAATCAACAGAGGCTCACAGAGGCCCTTCTCTCAGCCTGTCTCTCTCCCGAGGTCGGGAGGGGAGTTCAATTTTTACTGCTCTTGCTGGTGGGGTCGGGGTGGAGGGTATTTGATTGGAGGAGAGGAGAGGAGACATTCGGAGGCCATGTCTCGGTGTGTGTCGGGGGGATGCAATGGCTTGTGTCAGTTCACACTCATCCAGCGTGTCTCTTCTGCTGTTGCCAAAATGGTGGACGAGGTGTCTGTGTGTGTGTGTGTGTGTGTGTGTGTGTGTGTGTGCTGGTGTATCATCACCGGCACTGTCGGTGTCAGGAGTCAGAGTGTCGGTGACAGAGAACAACTATGCAGTGCACGCGCACACACACACACAGACGGAGCAGACTTGTGGGACGGGTGACACAGACACATGTTTATCATTGAGGGGATTGGGTGGATTCCTTTCATCTGAGAATGGCTGACTGTTCCCTCGCTCCCAGCCTGACCTCTCCGCCGTCTTTATCTCCCTCTCGCTCTCTGTCTCTCCGGCTCCCTGGCCTGCTTTCCTTCCCCTGTCGTTCTCCCTGCGCAATTTTCATTTGCCGCTTTTTTCTTCCCCACCTTTCTGTCGGGATTTTTCTGTGCCTTCATCTCACTTGCCCGCCTTGATCCATTCCTCTTTTTCTCTTTCTTTCTTTCTTTCCTTCTCAATCTCTGTCTTTCTCTCTACCCCGCTGACCCATCTGCTTTTCATCTCAGCCCAGATAGATGGGTGGAGAGAGCTGGTGGTTGCAGCCACAATGGAGTTGAGTAGGGGGGTGGTGGGCCACTTAACCCCTTAGTTTTCCAATCAAGTTCCCATAGATTATCACTGCTGACTGACCAAAACATGTGCGAGGCATATATCTGTGTCATTCTGATTCTGTGTGTGTGTGTGTGTGTGTGTGTAAGTGCACGTGCACTTTGACACATCTCCGTGTGTGTTTACGTGTGTAGGGGTGCATTCCTGCATGGACGGGTGTGACAAAATAAGTGAGTTATTAAGCTTCGCCAGGGATGTTTGCCTTCTCAAAATAAATGCACACAGATATTTGGCACGCTCCGGCATCAACCCCCAGTCCTCTGAACGCACACGTACACACACAGCGCTCTTCACTGCGATGAGCTGTCAGTCCCTGTTAGGCTTGGCATTCTCGTTAGCACGCGGTTTGGATCCCCTTTCAGAGGAGCTGAACTCGGGACCTTTTCCCCTCAGCACTTCCAGAGAGTGACAGAAGCCAGCGGAGGGGAGGCAGGCCGGGAACACGGGAAGAAGACAGACAGGAAGTGAGAGCCAAAGGTTTCCCATGATAAGGAGAGCATTTGTGTTTAATCATTTGTTGAAACGTCTTCCTACTCGCGTTTTGCAATCCACAGCGACTATTCCTAGACATTTTCAAAGCCCGCTTCCATGCCGACTCCAATAATCGTGTCTTCATGTAAACCGCTCCAAGATTACCCCGGAGTATATCAAAGGCCAGCTGTGGGAGAGAGAAATCAAGCTTACCAAAGCACATTTCACCTTATGAATAATGTTACTTTAAGTTTCAATTACATTCCTTCCAAATGAGCCCCCGAAGAGCCCATGGCTGATTAAAAGGAATTTATTTGTGTTTCTCTGGGAGAGAAAGTGGAATCGAGTTGCTTTTTACAAGAGCCAGATCAGCAGGTCCTCCTGGGTGGGCAGTGCTGCCCCAGAAAAAAAAAAAAAAAACACTGACCCCAAACCAGACATCCTTCAAAATGATTTCATCCACAATCACTGGTGCGCTGACGAAGGCGACCGATCCAAGATAAGCATTTTATTTTTTTTTCCGCAAACAAGAGAACGCAAGAAAATTGCTTCAGTGGAGGAGAATGTTCACCGTTTCTCTAAAAGCTGGCACGCTCCCAACCAAAAAAAAAAAAAAAAAAAAAAAAAGTCTCCGCACCATCCGTGAGGACGGATGGAATTCCTGGAACATCAAGCAGACTTAAACCAGACTTCACACTCTCTGAGTTCTGTTTTTTTCTTGCATAGAAACTGCTGATGGTTTTGACAAATAATCAGGCCGCCCCAGGGGAGTGTGGTTGGGGGGTTGCGGGGTGTGGGCGAGGTGTGAGGAGGAGCTGCCTTGTTTAAACGGCACATTCAGCGCTGGGAGGCTCGGCGGTTCGGGTGCCTCAGCGGTTTTAAGGTTCAGGGGTTTGGGTCTCTCCATTTTGGCAGCAGGTTTCAAAGAGGAGGAAAGGGCACTGACACATTTTACTCCCAGCAGAAACTCTGCTAGTTCAGTTAAAGTCTACCAAAAACAGAGCAAAGCCAAAGTTCAGACTTGGAAAAAAAATGCATAGAAATATAACATCACAAAACTACACGAGATATCTCTGTGAGGACTATGCAACTGTCAGGATAGGCCAGTTCCACATGATATTCACCAAAAGTTAATCACACTCACTGCCACACACTCTTTGGTCAACTGGTGTGAAAAGTACATCAGTTCTTCCTTGCCACATGACACATCTTTCCACAAAGTTTCACACAAATCCGTTCATAATGGCTTGAAATATCCTGCTAGCAAACAAACAAACAGAAAAAATGTAAGGGGGTGAAAACATAACACCACTCCAAATCTGTTCTGCAGAGGGAATGACTTATTGCTTATTCCACAGTTTTTGTCAGCTGAGTCTACAGGGTCCTCACTTAAATCAACCCTTGGAAATTTCGTATCGTGCACCTTTAGAGGTTGTGTAGGTAACTTTTCTCCTTATGCACAGGCAGTCTGAGCCAAACTAAACGCACCGAGAGACAAACTCTGGTCTGCATTCGATGTGAATCACCTTCACTACGTCGACATCAGAGCCACATGCACGAATAAGAATGTGTCTGTTTCCTTTTCCCTCTATGACCATCGCCTTGGCATTTTTTCTTCCCTTTTTTTCGCCTGCGCCTCTTCCCCTCCTCGTCCTCCTCCTCATGTTCTCTTCCCATGGTCTTCCAGGAGACTCTGAGCTTTTGTTTGCCTAAGGGACTATTTTGTGTAAACAGCAGCGCTGCCTCGGTTTGATAGTGGAGTTTATGTGGTTGATATGACCTGAGCAGCTCTCTTGCGTCAGCACTGGCTCTCGGCAGCAACACAGCCTCTCGCTGCACGGAAAACCTCGTGTCTCTTTATGTTTTTCAGAATTTGCACTTGGACCGATACGTTACAGCATTATTTATTCATGTTTTATGAGTAAAGTTTTCATTGGCAAAACGCTCCTTTGTCAGTCAGAGGATAAGTGTGCTTTTGCTGCGAAGCCGGCTTTGACAATAATTGGACGTGCTGGTTTGCTTTCTCTGACAGTAGCAACAGTCTCCTTTTATTTGGCAGAACTTCTTCCCTTGGCAATCCACTAATTCATTACTTGCAGTGACAAGACACATACAATGTTTGCGGCAGCATCTGCAGAGCTCACATACCTTGTTTTATTTATTCATTTCAGCTATTTATTTTAGCTGAATATCAGTTAGTCGAGGTCAAAGGTCTGATCTGTGAGCCTGTTTCTTGTCCGGGAATGAAAGACTGAACATACACACGTGGGAAGACAGATACGGACGCACACAGGATGCAGAGAAACGGACACACAAACACACATAGATTCGCACAGGGCTTGTTGCCATCGGTTGTACAAATCACTGGTGTTGACAATATCTGGATACATATCAAGTGGCCTGACTTTTCCAGGAATGGAGTCCAGAGAATGGGAGAGGATGAAAGAATTGTGATTTTGTGCACATTCGTTTCCAGGCTTCCAACAAACCTGCAGACACAGTTGCAGGCTTACAAGGTTTCAGACAGGGATACTGTGTTACTCTGCTGTGTTTCGAGGCAGGAAAATGTAAGTACGTGCTGTAGTGGCCTCTTTCAAGTCCAAGACACGGCCGGCAGCGGCTCTATGTGAGCGTGAGTCAAAGCTGAGCTCAAACAGGAGTCAAACCCAAGTCGAGACAGCCCACACTTTAATCTGGCCAATGCCATAATCATGTGCAAATTTGTTATTGGAGTAGTACTGGACATTTTATAATACTTGTGTTGGACTGTATCGCCCAAAAATAAATAAATTTAATATGGGCAGCTGGACATTCATCTATACAGTATAGAGCACTGGAGAGAAACACCCTGGTGATTTCCACATAATTGAGAGATCATTTGCGCTGGTCTCAGGCAAAACGACAAGACCTCAAGAAAAATATCTGAGATGCGACCAAGACAAATTAGGTCAGAGTCAAAGACAAGACCGAGGCTTTCAAAATTTGCTCTGGATGGCAATAAAACTAAGTGTGGACTCGAGTCCTACAGCTCCGGCGTGACCGCCCGTGCCAAGGGCAGCAGTGCTGCGGTAGCGGTCGACTGGGATGTCCCGTTAGCACACTGTCATCACTCCCACCCTATCTCCATCCTTCCCATCCTTCTATGCCTTCTTCCATCGCTCCATCCTGCTAAATACCCCGGCTGTTAGCAGGCATTAAAAAGCCATTCACACCGCTCTCGAGTGCTTGAGTTGGCCGTCACCGCAGCTGACTACAGAGGCTTCGAGGGGGCCTGGCCTCTCTCTCTGTCTCTCACTCACTCTCCCCTTTGCCTTTTGGCAAGCTGATAAAATAGACTTGTGTTTCCATTCCAATACTCACTTGGTCTCCTCGAGCTTTTCACAAAGATCTAGCGCTTGGCTGACAACAACGGCACGCACGCCTGCACCGTCTGTCAGTCAGGCTTTAGTCGGCTCGTACCTGAGAGAGTCAACAGCAGAAAAACCTATCAAAAACATGGGATTTGTTCATGTTGATCCGCGGAGGGAGCACAGCTTGGCCCGCACTGAGCCCAGTCCACATTTTTTTATTAGCAGATTCTGTAAAGTTGCGCTGTGACACAAGACGCCGGCGGCCACATCCTTTGGAGGCTGGTGGCGAGGAGCGGTCTCTGCGGATCCTCTTACCATTGGCTGACTTACCATTACAGTAAAGTCTGGAACAACCTAAGACAAATGCCATGGCCAAACCCAATACCGCCGTGAGCAATGAGGATGCAGCCAACACCCTAGTCAGGACCAAAAGAAAATGTCCTGATGTGCCCTGTTCCACATTTTTGCATTTTTAATGTGAAACAACACACACTTGGCTTACCTTCCAGAATGTGCGCCATTATTTTCAGTTTAAAATCTCTAAAACAAAGAAACAGGCTTTGGAGAACAGCTGAAACAACCAAGGACAATCCTTTGACAATTGCAATATCTTTTTCATCAGTTGCTTCTAAGATTAGTGTTTCCTTTATTTTTTTGTTTATTTATTCCGTTTTTTAAATGATGGCCATCCTGGAGCGAAATGAATCTGCCTTACCCAGAGTCAGCAAAAGGCAAGAGACATAAAAGCAAGTTGAGTCATAAAAAAAGGTCAAAAACAGTAATAAAAGGTCATTACATAAAAACGGGTCTTAAATTGTTTTAATGAGTGATTCATGTGGTCACATGTTGTGTTGGCGAGGACCACAAATGTGTGTTTTCCCAAAATAGACGCACAGCTGAAAATGACGCATCCTATTTAGGGGTGAAAGATCTTAGAAAAGAGACAAAGTGTTTCATGTTGAAATGAGGTGGCCATCCACATTGGGTGGCATGTTATGGGACGTTGTTACTACCTCAGGCAGGAGGTCTGGCACACAGTTGACAGGGGCATCAGAAACCAATTACCGCGTCTGCTTCCACACCAACTTTCCTCCGCCAAGTTCGACTCACATATCTGAATGGGCTTGTGTGCCCATGAGTTTTCTTGCTCACTCTCATCCACGTCTGCTGTTTCTCTGACTCTGACTGCCCCTGAGCTCGGCTCCATGAACGCCCCCATCTGCCTGAAGTCGAAGTCAGCTAAAGTTGTGAACACTCCTGTATATTACTTTGAATTTTTAGACCATTTAATGACACTCTGCAGGCGAATAATACTGTTTTCAGAATGATTCGAGTGATTTTTAGAACACCCCACAAACAGTCAATGTATTTAACTTCAAACATTTTCATGACAGAGTTACAAGTGTTCAGTGTGTCCCCCCCGAATTTTGCTCTCGCCAAGGTAGAAAAATCTCTGACATAATATTTACACCACAGGATATTAAAACTGTCTACTGAAAGCAAGACTGAAGACATGAAGGCCGTGCGACCCACCTCGCTTATCCAAAACTCTGGGACACATTACCGCCTTAAAATGAGGAATCAATTAACAAAAATCTAAATTAACAATAAAATGACTACAGGAAATGTGTAAAGAAAACAACAGTCTTTTACAGATTGTGTTTATGTCACTGTGACCAAGGAGGAACTTTCATCGTGTCAGCTGTGGTGCTAAATAAAAAGCCAAGATGCTGGCAGACCGATAGACTGGTGTGTGCGCGTGTGTGTATGTGTGTGCCTTGGACATGTTCAAAAACTTGGTTTTAGGGGTTTAATAATGCCCAGCTGATCCCAACGAGGGCCAAACGCCCAGTGAAATGCTGCTCACTCCCTGCAGTGCTTTATACGGCCCAGCCATGTGGCAGAGAACATGCTCTCATATCCTTAAATGTCCTTAATGTTGAACCTCTGGAGCATTTGAATTCTGTGTAAATATAATTAAACTCAGCGGATGCAAATAAAGCCTCGCAAAAAATGTGTTTTGTGTGTGTGTGTGTGTGTGTCTGTATTCAATATTCCTGCGCAAATGTGTGTCAAGTCGTGAGCTGTAGACGCTCCCTTTGTGCGTATGTGCCTATGACCATGAATTTGTGAAAGTCAACTGCCCCACCTGCTCACCATTAATATAGGTTTTACTCCATCAAACCGTTTCCCACACAATCCCACATCTGTGATTCACACAAAACACACATTCACCTCCGCAGCCCCTCAGGCTGACATGTTTCCCTGCTAATCTGTTTGCACAACTCTGGTGTGACCACAGGCCAATTACACATCGTCACATGATGCACACCACACACAAGAGAGACGGAGAAAGAGAGAGAGAGTGGAAGGGGGATATAGAAAAAGAGGGAGAAAAAGGGGTGAGGAGCCACCCACTTAGAGCTGGCTTCTCTCAACCTCTCCCCTCTCTTATCCCAACTTTCCCTGCCATCCTCTCACTTCTCCTCTGTTCCCCTCCATCTCCATGTCTCCCGCTCGCTTTGTGGGTGTAATTACAGCTGCCCGTCATTTAGACTCTCCCTAAACAACGGCACCCCTAAGGGACCACAGTCTCGGTAGGAATCTCTAAGTAAATTTGATTTCTCATCTCATTTACCTTCTATAAACGCTGCCATATGTTTGATATTATATTTAAACTGTTCCAGTGGACGCCAAGAGACTGTATGCCTTGGGAAAGGTAGAGGAACTGTGTTGGAAAAACTGCCCTGGTGAATGACAAGTGAAATTGACCGAGATCTGAGACCAGCGGGGGGAGGGAGGGGGAACCTCAAAACCAAGAGAAGACGGGGGGGGGGGGGACTTTACAGCAGCATCCTAGTATATTTTTTTTATTATTTTATTTTATTTTGGCATAGAGAGAACTGTCGAGTGCAGAAAGTGAAAGGTTTCCTGTGTTATTGTTTTTTTTTTTTTCGCTCTCGCTTTCTCCGCCGCTTTTTACCGCCAAATTGAACAATTTTATTTTCCTCTCCTCTCTCTCCCCCATTTTTCCTGAGCGGCATGGGGGCCACACTAGTTCTCCCACTCCCTGCCTCTCCATGCGCCTCCACTTCCCTATCCTATAATCCCTTTTTCTTTTTGGGATTTCTTTCTTGGTCCTTTCTCTCGTGGTAAGGATTGACCAGGTCACACGTCAACAGAAGAGCAGCCAATTTTACATTTTTTTTTTTTTTTTTTTTTCTTATCCCTTTACATGTCAGACGGGAAGAATTTTCACATACGGCTATACAGTGAGTGCTTGAAAATTCAGGATGTCAATTTAGTGTACTTTTCTGTGATTGACAGCTTACCTGACACTATCTGAAAAGGCAAATCTCACCTATCCGGTACTGAATGCAGCCTACAAATTATACAAATTATTTGACCCCGTCTTGGCCCGGGTCTATGTCAGTCAGACGGAAATAACAAACGTCAGCGTTCAACAGCAGTGGTTAGGGCTATTGGAGCTTTTGGCGATGGGATGGGGGTCATCTGGAGTGCGAGGACGAGGGCAACCGGCTCTCTCCGACAATCCGGCTCAGACAAAGTTCTGGGAACTAGACTTTGAAAGGTGAAACAGGGGCCTGAATGCTGCAAATGCCTGAAATCCCCCAAGCCGCGGAGGGCACGCAGGGGTAATATGCATTTATCGGCCAGAGGTTAACAGAGAAAGGGCAGAGCTCGGGCTGGTGCTCCAAAGTGAGGGACTCTGATGAAGGCTGCAGCAGCATTAAGCCCACTGCCCATCTAGGAGATCAGCTGCTGTTTTGGGATCAGTTTCCAAATGCTGGCCCAACACCGTGCCATGTTAATCCACTGACCTGGCACGGTATTTGAAAAGCAAACACACGCACATGCACAAACACAAACTGATACATGCACAGGTGTAGGTGGTGGAGATAAAATAGGTCTAACTGGTCCCGGTGCAGAGTGCAGAGCAGCTTGCCTGAGAACAGGGCTGTAAGGGGAATGTAAAGCTTTGGGTTTGGCGGTCATATTTCTCAGACAGGTTTGACTCAGCACTCAGCTCTGGGTTTGTACTTTCATGCCTGCAAATGTGCGTGTGCTGGTACCATCTGTGTTTGAGGTCTTGTTAATAGCACTGGAGCCCGTCTCCTGCTTCCCCGCTTCCCCGCTCCGCCTGTCTCCCTACCTGCCTGCTTTTCTTGCTTCCTTGCCGCCCTGCCTGTCTCTCTGATCTTCTCCTGTTAGGGTTGCTTGTGTCTCTTCCGTACCTCTCTGTCTATCTCTCCTCCCTGCTAAACTCTTTACCTACCTGTCTCACCTCCGTATCTGTCTGCTTTTCTCTCTCCCATGTCACCTTTCTCTCCTCAATTCTCTGCCTGTCTTTCTGCCGGCCTCCTTGCCGGCCTGTCTCCCTGCTGGGCTGTCTGTCTGTCTCTCTGTCTGGCCCCCTCCCTGGCTGCTTTCCTGCCTCGAGACGGGCCGTGGGACCGGGAACTGAAAGGTACACTGAGATGGGGAAGTTGGGATGGGCGTCACTCCACCCAATAGCACAGGGGGAGACAGGAGGAATGAGAGGATTTATGTGCTCCCTAATAAAGTTTACGAGTGGAGCCGTGTTTCAAGAGCTCCAACTGGCGGTTTTCACATCGGCCGGGGAGTTAGGGACCGTCATCGGAGCTCGGTCATGGAGACTCAGTCAGAGGCAGCGACGCAGCCACCATGTTTGGTTTCTACGCGCCTCTTTATTCCCTTGCATATTCAGTAGAGCAGAGGTGAACTAAGCACTTAAAGCCTCCGCCCAGGCACGTCGCAAACAATTTTTTAAAGTCTAACAACAGATCTTTGGTTGGAAAGCTACAGCAGGTGTAACAACTGAGTCCTGAAAATAGCGCATAGCTGTTTGCCCATGACTCACCTGCTCCACACCAAAACCTCACTTCAGCTGGGACTTTGACTAGAAGAAACACTAATACATGAGTTTTAAATAGGCCAATAAAGGTAAATACTCATTTTGTCACAGGCAAGGGAGGGAAAACTAAGAGGAACAGTGACAAGGACAATGTAGCCCTATTGGTTTATTAAAAAGTTCCCAGTGAAACTGGAATTATCACAACTGATTCTCAACTTCTCCAGAGGAGTTAATCAGTGGCATGCAAAAGGTTTCATCAGCTTTAATCTATTAAATCACTTTTTAGTGGGATTAAAGTGTATTGTCAGTGTGACGTGAAAATGGAATAGGGCTTGGTGACATCTAAATAGTACGTTGACATTGTGATATGAGCCTGGATATCATCTAATAGCATAAATGTTGTCTTTCCCTGGTTTTAAAGGCTGGCATGTAAACGGATGCACTCGGACTTGACTCTACCTGCTGGGTCATCATATCCACATTACAACTGATTATGAAAAATCTCTTTTGTGTAAATTATCTTATCTGAGCACCAAAAGCTGTCTCGTTAATACTGTCACAATATCACTATTATAGTATTTGGTTAAAGATATGATGACATTTGATTTTTGTCCATATAGCCCAGCCCCAATGTAAAATTTTCTGGGTGAATTAAAGTAAAATCAAATACAACTACAAAGTATACATATAAAGCACTAAAAGCATATAAAGTTTACACTGTTTATTCGGTTGTTTACTCTGTTTATTCTGTTTTATCTATTTATTCTCTCTTGCACTCATTATTATTTAGCTCTTGGTTTTTTTTTTTACGCAATAGTTATATAGATTATATTTTAATTATTTAAACTGCCCCACAATTCCATCTCTGTTGTAATCCGGAAGCCAAGCAACGGCATTTTGTTGCAAAAAAACTCACTGCTGTGTTTTTTTTTTTTTTTTTTTTTTTTTGTGCAATGACAATAAAGAAAGTCTAAGTCTAAGTCTAAAATTATGAGCATCACCTGATTAGACGGTAAAATAGAAGTAAACGGTAAGGAGCAAGAATGAGGGTGAAGGAGAGAAATGGGTAAAAAGGGTAAAGAAAGGTGAGAGGTGTGTGTGGGGGGGTGTAATTAGAGTTGAAGTGCTCCACTGGGCTGTGTATAACAGGGACAGGGCAGTGGGGGCACAGAAGACGCATGGGTCACATTAAAACAGGGTTCAATGAGAGGCCTCCACTAATGCTACCATAATCCCTGACAAACCTGGCTATGAGTCACACACACACACACACACTAACACACTAACACACACAGTGAGTTGTTCTCTCCTGGCACCTATTTATGACTGCTGGCCAGTGATGTGTGAGAGGTCTGGTAATATCTGAGGTTGATGTCACAGGCCGGTCCACTGAGCTCATCGCAGACCACCGGGTCTCTGACATGGAAAACGGCATGCCATGCACGGCGGCCGTCTTTTTCCATGTTCCCCTATGGGAGATTTAGATGCACGCAGACCATGTGGGTACTTGTTGGGTGCCGCTATCTCACCATCAGTCTCTCTTTGTGCTCAGTGGCATTCAAAAGTGATTATTTCCTGCTATTGTGCAGCCTGCTGACAGGCAGCTATGACGAGGTTTCAAGCATCAAGACAGGCTCAGAAACAAATGTTTAGATTTGGTTCACCCATGATTTTAAAAATACACAGTGTGAGTGGGAATTGGCAAGGAGGGAACCATAGTACATCCTGCTAGTTTTTTTTCCCACTCCGCCCTGCATCTCCATGTATATTTATGGGTAAATGTCTTGCTCCTGCATAGAGGGATCACACACTGTTTTGCTGTCCACAAGGCTGTATAAGTTTGAAACTAGATAAAGAATCACTTCATTAGATAAACACATTAAAGGCTAATTCCTGACTGCTAAGTGACTTGTCCACTCTAAAAATTACTAAATGGACATTTGATACAGTGCCTTAACAGTATGTGACAGCTAAACATGCGCTTTTCATTTCTGTACCGGCTGTAAAAGGTTGCACTGCATTTATGGCCCATCTGAGACATAAACTTCAAAAACATCTGTCAATAGATAAAAAAAAAAAAAAAAGGATCACATTAATTCTGGATTGTACCTTTATGTCACTCAGGAAAAGGCAGTGACACCACGTTACAAAGGCAAAACTGTTTGGTGGTGCACACCTCCCACTTCAGATTATCTGCCAGAAAAGAGAGGCTTTATCTCAACGGGGCTAACCGGGTTCAATAAAGGTAAAAACAACAACAGACAACAGCATTCCAGTGGGTCTCTGAGGAAATCAGTCAGTCGCATTCCTGTCTGCGATCAATCAGCCTCTGGCCCAGACAACCTGAAGTTAACCTCACCCTTCCTGTAATCTACCTGCTCTGCCCACAGAAAACAGCCTCCATCTCCAGTCAAGTTAATATAGCTTTCATTGTTGGGATGAAGAAATAAATATGCACTTACTTGTCATGACCCACTTGAAAAAGCTAATTTGCAAAGTTAAACATGATTTAAAGTCACTCGGAAAATATAGAAAAAATGAAAACTGTACATTTAAATGAAAGCCATTAGAAACCAAAAACATATTAAAATGAAAACCAATACTACTGCAATGTTCTGAAAACACAAGGCCAATCTCATTTTTATCAAGCATGTTTGGATTTTTTTTTTAATGAGATGTGTGTGTGTGTGTGTGTGTGTGTGTGTGTGTGTGTGTGTGTGTGTGTGTGTGTGTGCTTAGAGGAAAGCAAGGTCTATCCCCATTCACTTTACTAGAGTTTCCACTGCTGGGATGACAGAATAATTACACAGAAACAGACTATGGTGTGTGTGCGCATGTGCAAACACAAACTTAAACTGTTTTGGTCCACATTTTAAGGACAGAGGAGCACCGAGTGGAGATCGACTCAGGGGTGATCCACAGTGTGACCTGAGGCCGTTACAATTTAGCAAGAGGAGAACGCTCATTCCATCCACCAAACGGGGAATGTGGGCGAGGGACAGAGGGATGGTTTTGGCACGCCGAGCGCTCAAGTATGGAACAGCGCTCTGACCTTCCTCACTTGCTCGCTCGCTCACTGCCTCAGCGGCACTCAGCCTCAGTGACAATGTGGTGGAGTCATTAGCACAGTCCTCCCAGGTACCCAGAGGAGCGAGGAGGGACATGACCTCGCTGCACAAGTCTCCACAACTGGGACAAATCAACAAGCCCAGTAGAGGGACAAAGAACTTTCATGGGCAGTAGACTAAAGTATTTATATTGATGGTAAAAAGGAATTTTTAAGAGAAATGTTGTCTATTTGTGGTATTCTGTGCATTCCCAGTGTTATGTTGTACAGCTGTTACTTTTTTTTTTTTTTTTTTTTTTTTTGGTGTACCCACTTTCCCTACTCAACCTGTTTAATGTGCTCTTACTCTAGTAGGTGTTTTCCTAAATTTGCCAAAATGACTTTTGGCAACCGCCTGAGCAAGGGCATGAACTTGTTGAGTCAGTCCTACATGTGGGTGGAGAGAGCGATAGTGATAGCAGAGTGAGAGTTTTTACAACTGAGAAAAAGTGAGCAATGCACCACACACTTAAAACACAACATCCCTTGCGGCTGCATTGCATCATGTTCTATCGATGCCACTTTTACTGGAGGAACTGCATCTTTTCCTAGAGACTTCCTCCTCGTATTATCGTGGCACTCTCCTGCAAAACGGTGCATCTCTTTACTTTTTTTATTCTACGGCACTTCTGCCAAAACCTGACATGTCCTGCTAACGTTTTAGATAATTTGAACTTTCTACTGTCAAGCTAAACTGTAGCTGACACACAAAAATTTCACATACAGTAATATCATTGACATTTGGCCAGTTATGTGTTGGAATAAGAAAGAATACACCACAAAACAACATGGGTCTGTAATTGCAAGGAATGGCGTCATTTTTTTTCCAGTGCTTAAGTGTTTTATAGTGGGTTTTTCCTTTAATGTATAAGGTACTGGAGTCAACAAACTGGACAAAATATTAACGGAGTAGGGAAAAAATGTAGTTTTAAATTCTACAGTGCCCCCGCTCTCTCCGTGTCCACATCCGGCCTCTCTGCCTCCCTCTGCCTCCCCGTCAGCCTGCAGTGTTCTGGCCAGCACATAATTGTCTAAGTGCTTCTGGATGGCAGCGGGCTATTTGGTCATTAAGAGGGCCTATTAAGTCATTAGTGCAACAGTGGGACTGCCGTCTGCCTGCCGACAGGGCCAGATGATCGGCCTGATACGTGTTGCCTCGCAGTTTTCCACATATTTGCGCAGGTAATTATAGTTTAGATGTGAAACAAGCTCTGATGTCACGCTTGAAGGGGGAATGCACGTCGCCAGCACACTTTAAAGGTAATCTCCTCCTCCCCTTCTCCTCCTTCGGTTTCCACCTCTTTTTCCACTCTGCGTGTTTGGTTGTACGCGTGTGTGTGTGTGCACAGATGAGCAATGGGTTAGCAATGGGACAGCCAGAGCCTCAGGACATGTCAGAGAGAGAGATAGAAGGAGAGGGAGAGAGGGAGAAGAAAGATCCAAAAGGAGCCAGGGGGGTCAGAGGAGAGAGGAGCAGAATGGAGACATAACTGCTTTTTCCATCACTCTCTGGCCAACACATCGCTGGAATGTAAATATTTGACTGTGGGTAAGGTCGGATGTTACTTAATTCCTCCCTTTAAAAATGTCTTGTTTAGGTGAACGCAGTCCAAAGAACACAATTTGAAGTGTTCTGTCATGATTTGATACGACACATGAGAGAGTGATTTTTCGAATTCATCTCTGCCGCTGTTCTCAGCATCCCTGGCCTGGCCCGTGGAGATACTCACCACCCTGCTCTCGCAATATCATATTCACTGCTTACCATAAATATTCATCAAACTACAGTCCCTGGGCCTGTACAGACTATGGCAGTACCTCTGGCTATATACTGTACTGTAGTGTAAACAACTGCAGTGACATTTTGCTTTTAAATCTGGTTTGAATCATTAGTTTATATGGTAGAAACATATACTTTTTCAGAAAGTGTAATTTTAATTACACAAAAAACAAATGCTAGCATATGAGGTTATGCTCTACAAAGTTAAATGAAAAATGTGACATAATATATGCTTAGCTCAGTATGGAAATACAAACGATAGGACTTCACAGGGAGAAAGTCAATGCTCCTGACCCAGAAAGATGAAAGTTTCACATTCAGACCACAGCGTGTAAACTCAGTAGTTGGTATCCTGCAGTCATGTACTTTTCATAACGCATTTTCATACATATATTGGAAAAACTAAATGCCATCCCATTGACTATGATTATACTATCAAAACATGGCGCGATATGATATTGCAGCCACATCACCCGGCCCTTATCCTGGCCCTGAGCACTGAAAGTTCCCCACTCTGACCACAGCATGTGTGAGGCTTATATGCCATGTCAGCACAACAGAGAGCCTGAGCCTAACATCTTCACTACCAGAGGGCTGGGACAGGAGTCGAACTGATTGAAATAGACATGTCAGCCTGTCACTGAGCCTCAGTGCTCGCGCTCTAAACTGGGCACCTCCTCACCAAGAGGAGGAGGCCATGCAGTCTCCTGCTGAGGAGAAACCAGATCCCGTCCTTTCTTTCCTTCACCCAGACCCCTCTCGGGCCCCGAGGTGACAATACTGGCATCTAGCGATGGTAAGTCTCTCTCTCTCTCTCTCTCTCTCTCTCTCTCTCTCTCTCTCCCTCTCTCCCTCTCTCCCTCTCTCTCTCTCTCTAACAGATCGTATCATGGTGAAAATAGCCCTGGTAGGTACGAGCTTATCCTGGTCACCCTGGGGCTGCACAAACTACCCTCTTTGCCCAGTTTGACCCCAGCAGACTGCCAGTCTCCTTACCGCTCCGCTGCTCTGCAACTCCAGCGCCACCTCCCACCGTGACCCGTGACCTCTGCCTAGGAGACAGGCGCCACCGATACGACGTCATTTCTCCCCGACACGGGCCAGTGGCCTCAGCTGCAATGCGACCCAGGGAAAATAAATATGGGTGTTTATATGCTGGGAGTGAGAGAGGCCCATAACCCGGAGCCGCCCCTAAGTCTCCCAAAGGCAGTGTTTCACTAAAACCATCTTTGTTCCATATCTTCCATAACGCTGAAAATTTATCTCAGCGGAATATTACTGCTGTGAAAATCACATTGCAAGGGAGATGATGCTGCGCACGCTAAGCAATCATGATGGCGCAAATGGAGTAGCTGCACTGATTTTAGAAGGGAGAAAATTTACTGCAGGCACAAATGAATAATACCTTTGGGGAAAGGAAGTATGCTAGATGTTATTGACTCCTGCAGCAGTGCTTGTGCAGCTTGCACCCTTCAAGCTGGCCTGGCCTCCTCCAGCCATTCCCCCTTGGTGCTCATATCGTGCTGCAGGAAAGCTTTTGGCACTGGCTGGCCCGCCCAGCTGTCGACCTACATCGCCCTCCATGGCGCTGGAGAAGAACCATGCACCACAGCCTGCCCTTGTTTCCACAGCCACTAAACTCCGTCTCACAAAGTGCTCCACACCTAATGGTCTAAAGAGAGCTGTGGTTGTCAGGCTCCTTGCCAATCTTGTAAGGCCTGGCGCACCTAGTTTCTTTCTTTCTCTCCCACCTACACATACATCACCACAACAAACAGAACATCGCGGCACTAATAGACTATTACCCAGAGGGGACAATTTCTTTGCTGGATGTCTAGTTATCTAAAAACGTCTTCCTGTGAGATCAGAGGCCCCAAGGCGATGACTGACTGACCCAAAGACATCGGCCGCCTACACTCCAGGGAGCTGGACAAAGCCATGCCTCGAGACCGTTCACCTCTACGCAGCCCCACTGCGCTGGCACCACTGGAGCCAGGTGCCTGTGCAAAACCCTGTGGCAGATGATAAATCACTAGCGTTCAAGTTCCTGAGAGTCCCTTAGCGACGCCAGAGCGGCAAAGTTACAGGATATTGTAAGCAGCTACTTTTATTGGGAACAAATAATATGCGGGCCGGCAGGGTTTGGAACCTTTCCCAACTTAGATCTCTTTTTAAGGGTTGCTCATGTTTCAGATTAGAGTTAGCACTGACACGATGCACATCAGTCTTCCTGCATTTTCCCCTCCTTGCCCCCATACAACGGCACTTTTTCTATCCTGCAGTCAGCCACTATCTGGACCATCTTCGTCTCTCCCTATCAGTGCTTCATTTCCCTCTGTCCTCACCCCCACCCACGCATTTTTTCTTTAACTTTTTCTCTGTCCATCCTTCTGACCTCATCGCTGCTCCAATCAAGCATAGAGGGATCCAATCAACCATAGTGTTCAGATTATATCGCAAATTATTATAATTGAGAATAATGGTTTCCATGTCAGTTTCATTTCAGTTCCAAATTGTTCTCATACATATCTGGAAATGAGGGAAAGCCCAATAGAACTTGTGCTCTTCTGCAGTGAAATTCAAGTTATTCATCATTCAATTTGGAACATATTTCCATGGTAGTTAATATGTTTTGCACCATATTTCAAAAAACACCTGCCTCATAAAAGTTTTGACTTTATCATCGCTTGTAACTTCACTGTATTCTCCCTTTGTTTTTCTCTGAGGAACCGTAGAGGACACTTGGGTGATACATATTGGACCTGAATGCAAGTTCTCAGGAAACAAACCGTTTTCAACAGTTGGACACCGTACCGCTACTCAACTCTATTACAATGTAATTTAAAACAGTGTTGTTATTAGGGGCAACTGCTGTGCCTGCCACACTAAATACAGATCAACTTTAGGGCAGCTACACTGAGAGCAGTGTTAAACTGTAAAGGACAGAGGGCATGATTTCCTTCACCATCGCAGGAATAAGACGTGTCTAGTGTACATAACACGCTCCACAAATTGCAAAGCACTCCTGATAGCTTTAGCCCTACTGGGAAACAGAGAGCTTTGCTGGGGATATTTCTTGGGTTAGTAAAGCTCTTAGGCATGTGCAGGGCATGCAGTGCAGCTTTGACAGCGTAGTTAGGAGGTGCTGATGAAAGAGGAGAGGCCGTGTGAGCCCACGGCCTCTCAAATTAGCCCAGGGAGCCCTTCGATCTGTCACATGGAGACTCGGGCCCTCACAGGCTGCTGTTGTGCTAACACCGCTCATGTGCACGCAGCGCTTTGCATGCACGTTGCTTATGTACCTTCGTGTGTGGCGTGCATGCAAGGCACATGTGGTTGCTTGTCTGTGTGTGTATTGTATGAATACACGCACACATATTTTTCTGTTTCCTTAGTGTGGAGCAGAGATCATATCAGAGCATAAATTAGAGAAGTGCATCCTCCCCGTCCTGTCAGGGCTCATCACAGACTTTCTGGACCTCCCAGAGTGTAGGAAATAGACTCCAGTCTCCAGTTAGGTGACCTCCGACTAACTAATCCAAGTCCATTCTTTAAATAGACCTATATGTTCCACCTCATCTATTACTACCATCATATGATAAATAAAAGACATATACCCGCCATGCTTTGCTCGTCAAGTAATTAGGTTATTTCGTTCATCTTTCAGTCTCCGATTACAGAGTGAGGCCCGGCAATACCGCGGGGAGCCAGACAGACAGTCTGCTTTAATGAAAGAGAGAGCTCTCCGCACTTCTCACCTTCTCTAATCTATTCTGCATGTACATCGCTCAGGCTGACACCCCCTCTGCCGACTCAGCTGTTGTGTCTGTTTATTTAGGGAGGTAGAGGAACATCCATAACCGTAAAGCTGTCTCCAGAAGACGGGTTTTAATCACCTTTTTTTCCTTCTTACATTGTCTCTTCCCGCATTCCTCGACAGTGCCTTTCAGAGGATGCAACACCCTCAATCTGTGCTGAGCAGCTCCCTACTTCACTACATACATGGTGGATTATGAAGCCCTATTCAGAGTTCTCAAAATAGTGAGTCTTTGCATGTCCCCTCTTGGACCTTGCTTGGTCATACCACGGTTCATAACTTTACATCTGGAATCATTCATTAGTTATTCATTCATCTTACCTGGGAGAAGTTGAGCCCATTGAGGGGATGACACTGCTCCTCCACCCTCTCCACTGCCCCTGTTGTCTTGCCCATCCTCTCTGCCTCTTGAGCAAGAAACAGGTCCAGGACCGGTGTCCCCCGCGACCTGACGTCCCACTCCGTCAGCGAGTTCACCATCAGCATCACCCACACGGGCCTCTTCCTCTCCCAGTTCCCCGCGATGGCGTTGAACAAGTAGTCGGCATACAAGCCGCGACCACGCTGGTCAGCCGTCATCCAGTAGGGCATCATGTGCTTGACGTAGTCCAGGTGGCGTTTGAGGCGGCGGTAGAGGTCACGGGGGAGCAGGGTCTGCAGGTTCTCCCCATGTGGCAGCAGCTGGCAGCTGGTCAGCTTGGAGATGGTCAAAGGGTCGGTCAGGTCCAGCTCAAAGAAAACGTTTGAGCTTCTGTGGAAAGCCCGTTTGGAGCTGTCAGGGATGAAGTCCCAGACTCGGGTGTAGGGCACGTGGATGGTACCGAATAAGTAGGACGGTGGGTGAGGAGGTTCACGCCTCACTGTCCACAGGAAGGAGTTCATGTCACTTTGCTGTGGGGGAGGCAGATAGGGTGGGAGACACAGAGAATGAGGTAGAATGTAAAAGTGAAGTGAGAGAGAGGAAATAAAAATACCAGAACCATCATTCTGGAATTGTCTAAATCGCGTTAAAACTAATCTTGACACATTTTTCCTCCATTGTGGTTTACTGGCTCATGGGCTAAGGTCAACAACTTCAATATTGAAATACCATTTTGAGATGAAGGCAGGGGAAGTGCGAGGTCTAGCGAGCTCATGGGCTGTGCGGTGCTGTGAGCGTATGCTGCCGTGGTGCAGGCAGGGAGTTTATAGAGGGGCCTTCTGGACTGTAAACAGACCCCCGTGTATTGTTGAGGTGCATACCTCGGTTGCCAAAGCCTCTTTTGGGCTGGGAAGCATTTCGAAGGCTGCTGCTGCAGTGCAAATATACTGTGCTGGAGCTCATAAAATTCAAACGCTGAAAGAGATCTGGGCCTCGTTCTGACCCCACTATGATACTTTTGTTTGTGAAATTGATTTTTACAGAACCAGGCACGGAGCGCTGGTGCTGACAGCCTTACGTACTGCACTGTTTTTATGTTTTATGGTTTTGATTACAGGAAATGTTTGTCTGTTGTGGTTATGTCTATACAAAACAATATGTTGATGGAAATTAAATAATCACAACTATGGCAAATGAGCATAACGCTGTATTACATTTACAGTGAGCTTCTTGTTCAGTGCTGTGCAAATGTGCAGTACATGTGCTGTGACACCATGAAATTAATTCTTTGATGCTGGCATTATTCAGATATGATAAAAAAGAACAAGCATTCATAAACAATATCAAAATTCTGGCTTCTGAGACATAGTGTAATCAAGCATTTGGGGCATGAAACCTATTACTGTAGAATAAAGTTATTCTTAGAAAATGTTTACTTCTAAAATTAAATCAAGATTTCCGTGTTCCAATTATATTGCATGCTGCCAATGCTGCATTTGTCATATAAAGCTTGCAAGTGACTGCCAAAAGCTAGTAAAGTCATCTTGACTTGGAGCTGGAGTTCTGTTATCATCATAATTAACTGCAACGAACATAATTTCTGGCACACGCTTCCCCCAAGACAAAATAAATAGAGAGCGTTATATTTGATTTCAGAGCGGCGTTTGGCCTATGCAAATGGCGAAATGTTTAAACAGAGGTTGTTTCTAAGTTTCTAACTCAATTTTCACATTGGCCCGGCCCGCCGACACAGCACTGTGACGGGAAAGGTTCGGGTCGCATTACAGTACACATCATATTTTGGAGACACGGAAACTTAGAGCAGTTTCGCATGCACAGCGTTTCATCAGTCGTTGACGACCAAACGCGCGCATAGACCTATCCACACAAACTAAAACCTAGACTGAAGAGGACGTGGAAAGTGCGGCGTCCACAGGAGAGAGGAGAGATCCCCCAGCATAAAACTGCACGGACTTCCCTGCACCAGCGCTCAGGGCTCATTTTTTATGGGGGTAATTACTTTTAACAGAAAACAGAAAGCACTGTACTGACGCATTACAAATCACATGAAGAGAAGGAGCATGAAGCCTTCAATGATCTCTGACAACAGTTCCATTATCCGCATTGCAGTAATGAAACAAAAGCCTGTGATCCCTAACGACACCCTAATGACCTCCTTCAGTATCTTAATAGCGCACGCGTATGCATTTGCAGGCAACCGCATATGTGTCTTTAAAAAAAAAAAAAAAAACAGATATTTGCCTATTGCTGAGGTCATGTAACTTTTCTGTTGTTGGTGAGGCCTTGTGCGTTTTTGGAGCGGGGACTCTGTGTCTGAGCCAGGCGGCGCGTGTGCTGGACGCGATGTCTGCAGTCATGATTTTAATTAAGTTTCCCTTCATCTCCTCCGCCGATGATAAATTCACGCGGAGAGACAGACGGACAGACGGGAGCGACAGCCCCAGCCGGCCTGGCTCACATTAGAGAAGCCTCACATTAATTGAACTGGAGTGAGGCGGAATGCTCTGCACTGCCGCGCACTCCCTCACGGCACGAATTCGAGCCGTTCCATAATTTTACCAATATGCCCGATAAGTGTTTTAATAGGCCGTGTTGCGCTGAAACATGATCACTTCTGAAAGGTCAATGAAACTTTTCCAAATAAATGCATATGAAGTCAAGTCACCCGTGGGTGTTCCCCACTTGCTTTTGTCACATAAACAGCCATAAAGTTGGCGAGCGGCACCAATTTCTCTTGGCAAATGCTTTCATTTCCAAGGCCCACATGTTTTCTTCGTTCATGGAAGCCGAGGATCAAGTTGGTTAGTCTAAAGCTTTTTTCTGCGCCAGTGCCTGTGTTGCTCGAGGATTTACCTTTATTACCTGGGACTTTGAACCATTTGCAGACATGCAGCCAAGGCCTAATGAAGTCCCTGAAATTATATTTTATGTTTTTTAAAGCATTAAAAATTATAAGATTGGTGCTAATAATAAGCCAGTTATTATTATTACTGTTGTTATTATTATTATCAGTGTTGTTGTGTGAAGTTGTCAGTATTGTGCTGTACTGTTACAGCAATTATTCAGACATATAATCCACAAAATACCGAAAAATTGTCGATTTATCATGGCGTATTCATACTGCTTTTGTACAATTTTGTTCGCAGGATTGTATGCAGGATTCGTTTTATAATTTCATTCATTTCACATCATAGCCTACATGTTATATGGCATTAATAAATACTGATTAGAAAGAAAGAAAGAAAGAAAGAAAGAAAGAAAGAAAGGCAAAATATATAGGCATTTTCATAAGGAATAGCCTAATTAATGTGGTGATAACTTTACAACATCCCAGGACGTGATACAGCACATCCCAAAGTGGGGTCCGGGAACCTCCAATGAGCCTTGATAGGGTTTCAGGGGTTCACCCCAAAATTAACCATACTTTTATACTTTAATTATTATTTCACTGCCCAGAGGTTAGCGCAAGTGAAAGTATCTTGATCACAGGTCTCACTGTTTCCACTTTACTTGGTTAACAGTCCGCCTATAATTATGTAGCCTACCTTACAACAGAAATCCTCTCGGATGGAGCTCAACTTTTATCAAATGACGGTCTGTGTTTGATTGCGCATCTGTAAAATTAAAGGGGGTCCTTGACCCGAGAAAGAGTGGGAGTGTGTGCGGGAGCCCTATACTGCCCCCGCCCCCCTCAAACCCGCGGTACACTCACCGACTTTGGTGCGTCGCACTGCCTTGGTCTATCCGGTCGATCTGCGCCCCGGGGTGCCACAGGGTGCAGGAGTGCGCTCAGGAGGACCCAGCTCAGTCCAGGCACATAGACCATCATGCCGAGGTGAGAGGACACTTCTGACAGTCTGCTCCTAGAGACTTTTAACTCTTCTCTCTTCTCACTGCCCTTTCCCGGTCGACTTTAGAATAAAACGTTACCGGTGGCCTCTGGGCTCACATGTGCCGCTCGGCTGGAGGATCACTCCGCTCCTCCGCCATTCCCGACGCGCTTAAAGGCTGATTTTTACTTTTCGTCTGGCCTTTCCCGTCTCCTTCCTTGTGCTGTGTCCTGACGCAGGAGCCGAGCTTTACTCTATACGGAGAGTTTCCGCGGTGCGCTCCACAAGTTTGGAGCGTCTTGACTGGAAGAGAAGGAGGTGGGACGCTTTGAAACCCCCCACCTCCCCACCCCATCCCAACACACACACACACACACACACACACACACACGCCTGCTTATTTTAAGAAGAGGGGAGCACAGGTTCAGCGGGAGATGACAGGTTTGCGTGAGTGAGACATGGACTCAGAAAGAACACGGGAGGATTAGAACTGGGAGAAAGAGAAAAACTAATATTGCTATAATGTTCATATACGTCCATAAACGTTGTGTCTTTGATACTCAATAGTGAATTTGCTCTGGTTGCTTTTTTTATCTTATTTTATCTTATATCACTATAATATTTCTATAATACTATAGAATAATAATAATATAATAACCTCAATATTGTCCAATAATGTGCTGTAAATTTACAATAATGGCCTGGTGGGTTTTTTTTTTCTCTGTGTGTGTGTGTGTGTGTGTGTGTGTGTGTGTTTATATCATTATATTACTAAATTCGTCATGGATCTCTACGGATTTGACTAATTCAGTAATTAATTAACTGTGTTTTTTCTCACCTGATTGTTTTTTTTTTTTTTTTTCCCTATAGTTTTGTGTGTGTCTGGTATCAATTGTCGACCTACAGCAGCTACTACTCCCCATTTCCATTCATATATATATATATAAATATACATACATACATATATACATATATATATAGATAGATAGATAGATAGATAGATAGATAGATAGATAGATAGATAGATCTATATCTACATATAGATAGATATATATATATATATATATATATATAGATATAGATATAGATATATATATAGATATAGATATAGATATATACCACCATTAAAGCAGATATAGGAATCCAAGAAAGCAGGTGTCACACCTTGTTGACAGTCCAGTCTTTGTCATCAGTCATTTCCAAAGACCTAAATGAGCAACATTTAACATGTTGTCATCTGTTTCCTCTTCACCAGGATTGCATTCATCTCTGTCTTTCCCTGTTTGACAGTCCTGCAGCAATACATTTACATGGGGTCTTGTTGTGGCAAAGTGTGTCAAGCCCTACATGCATGATTAATGGACACAAATAAGCAGGTCTGAGTAAAGACAACTGTGAGAATTGTTTTATTTATTTTCACTCCAGTGCTGCTCTTAAGACATATTAGTCATGATGTGGAGCAGGCTGATGTGTAATAAATGGTCATGCTGAGGGAAAGTGGCCCCTCTTTGTGCAGGCCACAGTGTCAGCGCTCCACTACTCCACTTCGACCTCAGTTATTGTCCAAGTGGCAGACAGTGTGACAGAGTCAAGTAGTGGGCAATTTATCACGGAGACCCCTCCAACAAGTGGCACCGGGCCCCTCCCTGCAGGCTGATGGCAGACAGGCCTCAGACAAGCACTTCTTTGTCCTCTGCCATGTTCTCTCCTCTCCACTCCTCTTCTCACCACTCCTCACTCCTTTATGTTACTGCGAAGCACTGCTAGCGACTGACTGACCCTTATGTGCTCATTGTATTTTCCATTCAGATGAAACAAACAGATTGGGTGTTTGTGCTGAGTGTCTTTGATCAGCTTGTCTTTTAACTCAGTTCCACATCGTAAAACTGTGACACTTCATGCCCTTTGACCCTTGACTCCGAAGAATTTTATTGGGCGCCGTTCATCAAGCTTTTTAGTCTCATCTGAAAGGCAGAAAAGTCAATGTTTTTTTGTCTGATGCATATGCACAATGGCCCGTGTGAATAAATCTTCAGATGTTTTTAGATGCATGAAGGCACCATATAAAGGAATTACACAGTGGAACCATGCTGATCTAATCTAATCTTTTTATCCTAGTGACTCTGTTTTCTCCCCTTTGTGACTCCTGCTCCGAGACAGGTGTGGGATTTCAGTTAGCGGTTTCATCTGCTCTAATATGGCCACCTGCAGGCTCAGGTACCTGCTTTAACCACACCTTGCGGAGGGCTTCTCTTTGAAGGAGCTTTTCACATTCTTGGCCAGTTAGAGGAGGGCTTATGAGCGGCTGGCTGCAGGAGATTCCTGGATGGAGGCCAGCACTTACAGCATAGTGCACATATAGCCGGGGACGAAAGAAAAGACTTTAAAGAAAAGACTTTAATGTTCTGTTAGCAGACCACAGAAACGCTCACTTACAGAGAGCCTGTCAAGGGAGGTGTTGGAGTTGGGGGGGTGGTCACAGAGAAAGAGAGAGAGAGAGAGAGAGGGAGAGAGAGAGAGTTTCCATTCTCATCAGAAGCTATCTGTGAAATGTTAAACAAAGTAGCCTATATTTGCAGCTGCCAATATTGATTTTTTTTTCACCACTTTCATTGACATTGGCTGCATATTTCCCTTGAATGTGTGCATTATGTACGCTTTCCCCATATGGACATGGAGAGAGAGGAGCGAGAGAGAGTGAGTGAGAGAAAGAGAGAGAGAGTGAAGAGACCTTGCTAATGTCTGTGGCCCTGCAGCTCTAAGGATCCTGTGTCTACTTGTCCTTGTGGCTCCACGGCTGCCTGTCTGTCTGATGTTGTGCAGAAGGCCTGCCACAAAACCCCAGCATTAACTCCCAGCCTCTGCCTCGGCATCATTATTTGTGTATCAGCGTGTCATGAAAGACTTACCACGACTACTGCTGTTACTACTGCTGTCGCGACACCACATGAAAAGGAAACATCCTTAAACATCCACTTAACCGTCACAGAGAAGTGGCTACTGAGGCTGGGAATGTGTGCACACTTTTTCTTTTGTTACCATGCGCACAGGGACCCCTAGTGGCGTGATGAGGAAGTATGACGGTAAGAAGGACAGACAGGGATTGGTTTACCCATGGGGAAAGAGTCAGAGCTTCAAAGAGAACGCGAGTATGATGGATATCGAGGAGTGGCTCATAGCTTCAGGCTGCCATACTTCACAGAGAAGAGCCTGATTGACTGTCAGACTGACTGGGAAGGCCACGCACCGAACCCCCCCCTCCACCCTTCTCTCTGTGCTCTCATTCAGGCTCCAATATCCTCTGTCCCTCTTTGAAGACGTCGAGGAATAATATTGACTGAGTCTCTGGTGAAATGTTATTGTGGTTGCCTGTCCGGACATCCTGGGAGAGCAGGGGGTAAAAGGAAGGGATGGGAGGAGGTGGAGATAGAGGAGGAGGAGGTTAGGAAGAGGAGATTGAGCATGTCAGAGGGGGGTCAGTCGCCATCCAGAAGGAACGATCTGTTGGAGCTCAGCTGCCTTTCACACAGGTACAGATAAGTGGGAGTTTAAGACAAACTGACTACAATCTCTTATCTGCACACCCACTGTATCTCTGTGCTACGTGTTTGGCTCACGTCCGAGGTTTTTACAGAGTGCTTGTGAAACGTGCACAGTGCACGCGGACCGAGATAAGTGTTTAGTGACAACACGCCTGTATTAACATAGCGAGTGTGTTTTCTCCACTCTCTTCGCAGAGCAGTCCCCTGTGGCATGTAAACACATGCGGTGGGCGGCTATTCGTCTATCTCTATCGCTATCTTTGTCTTCATCTTCCAGAGATGAGAATGAGAGAGAGGAGGAGGAGAAGATGGGAGGAAGAGATAAAGCAATAGGGGTCACAGTCAGGGTTGTTTTTCTAGTTGCAATGTATCTTATGGAATTTGTTCTGTCCACATTTGGGGGCAAGGACAGGAAAGGGAGAGTCCGTGTTATTTGCATTACTACTTAAAAGGTTGAAAGTAGTTTAATTTAGCCAAACCCTCATTTCCAACGTCAATCTCAAGCAACAGTTGTGATTTTCCTGTCGATTTTTGCAGTCAGCGGTACAGACAAATAGATGCAGACACACACATGCATAAAACACTGACAGCCATATATGGACTCCAGTGTTTGTCTTCTCAAGCTCACACTGCTCTCACATCAAAGGCCTGGCTGGCACACTCATCCCATGATGCATTGTACTTTCTCCCACTGATCATTGGTCTGTGTGAGTAATTGTATTATCCATATCTGGAGCCCCCTGCTATTTGCTTTTTCTTTGCCCCTTTTAGCTGTGAGAGGGAGAGGAGAAGAGGGGGGAGAGAGAAAAGACTCCTCCTGCTGTTAAGCAGATCCACCTCAACACTATTAGAATGGTAAAAGTATAAGATGTAGAGGAATAATACCTTTCCCCCACTCGTCATTACAACAACCATTGTAACACTGTCACAAATCTCAGCACTGGACAATAGATGTCTTGGATATCATAATGTTATGGAAATAACAAGTATAGCTAATGCTGCTGACAGTCAATAATACTGTTGGTATTAATCTGTTAATCTCCTGTTGGTGGTTTATTCAAGGAGGAGTTATGGGGGGGGGGCTGCGTATGCCAAATGAGGCCCGTTGGGTTCATTGGGGAATATACTGTATGCAGTGTGATACCACTGGCTCAGTGGCTCTGGTCTGCACTGGTGTGGAGCAACCACGCACAAATTCCAGTCCTAAGCATCAGATGAGCCTCTTCTCTTACTTCATACTTAATGACGATTTGGACCTGACCTTCTTTTGAAGACAGTCATCTGCATAAATCAGGTTCTTTGAAGATTATCTTAATGTCCCAGGGGTTTATTTAATGTCCAATACATATATTTTCATGGCATCAAAGCCTGCTTCAATAAAAGATATCATCCTAAAAGATCAACAGAGATGGGGAAGCACTCCTTTAACCACCGTCTGGCCACATTGTTTTCATTCGCTACCCTGTTTCTTGCCTGTGTAATGCGAGTTTACAGGGCTGCCTAGAGATTCAAAGCCTGGCCTTGTGTGTCTGAGCTAGCGGAGGCCCCGCAGGCCTGGCCGTGGCGGGTTCAGTTTGGTGGCGGTGAAACCCTAACTGTGTTTATCCTGCGTTTATCCAGGGTTTATTTGCTGTATGTCTACCACATCTCTGTCGCCCCCACCCCCCCCAAGTCAAATTCGCTAACTCTGTGGCGGTATTGTGTATCAGCTGCTGTGGCTTATGTTGGATGTAATTGTGTTTGAGGGGGGAGGCTTAGTCACAGAATGCTCTGAGCCTTGTTAACTCACATCTGTGAAGTCAGCGGTCCAAATTACCACACAGCCTGTACCTGTGTTTCAGTCGATTCCCACAAGGAAACGGTAACTGTCTCTGAGTTACTCCATTGATTAGTCTATCTAGCCAACCTCTCTCTTCCACAATTTTGGAAAGCTTCAGACGGAGAATGTACTGAAGCTTGTTAAAGTCTGAGAATGAGACAAAAACGGAACGACGGAAAGATTTCCACATCATTTGGAAAATAAAGCAAGCGAACAGGAAAGTTAAATAAGATAAGGTTACATTTCTTCAAGCCTATATATAAAGAGGTATTAACATGTTGTTAACATGTAAAATGTTGTAACGTGTTAGTTTAACGGTTTAAAAAGGCACGCATGATAAATGTAGCATTAAATGTGAATTTATGTACTTTTAAGGGTCACCATGAATTTCCAGATCCTTTCATGTTGTTTACCTCCTAGTCAGACATAACGGAGCTTTCAGAAAAACACAAGATTGCTCGCTGTAATTATGAGTTGGACGTTAAGATGAACACCATTTACAGTCAGAAAGTGGTAGTCAGGGTGAACAGCCTCCCACATGACGTGAACAAGGCATTATTTTTGTGACTGCAAAGAAGATGTCGACATGGGGAAAGCGAATGTTGTTGTGTGGACATGGCATCTGCCCGTCCTACAGTATTAGTTTCAGGCATGAAAAAAAAATGCAGGCTGTAGGCAAGAGCATCTTTGTCTAGACACTATCCAGTAACTGTTTTAGAGATGTATATATGGCATGAGCAAGTGTTTTGCAGTATCAAAAGAAAAGTCTTCAGATGCCTGACCTGTGGAGGGGGCTCCTTTGTGTCACCTTGTTCTCCAGCAAAGGGACAAACATGCTTGTGGGCAACGTGATCCTCAAGTTACAAAGCACTCACAGAAATAAGCACATGGGGGCAAACGTTTTGACTCTGACGCTGTGGATGAAGGCTGCCCAGATAGGAGCTCTCAGATCTCAGTGATTAATGCTGGACTTCAACAGCGAGGAGAGAGATACTGTGAGGCCGTGGGAGAGAGACATTTTAGGCGGCAAAGAATGTGAAAGCCCCCTTTCCAGTATGCATGTAATGTTGTTGTGGTAACGCAATATGACTTTTCACGTTTCCTCTCCATCATCCCCTCTTTTCCGAGTCTCCGCGTCTCCTTTTGTTTTTGTCTCAGTTTGTTTTGCACCGCACATCAAAGCGGGGGTATGTAGGCTCAGCTGGTCTGTTCTCTCAAGACGAAAGACTTGAGTTCATTTGTCATCAGGGCGTCTGTAAATTCATTTCAAAAAGAGACTTAAGGAGAGAGAGAAAGAGAGAGAGAGAGAGAGAGAAGAAAACTGGGAACAGGAAAGGAGTGATGAAAGGGAGGAGAGGAGAATGAAATATATCTCAAGGAGAAGAAACAGGGGCAGAGGGAAAAGGTGCTGATGGAGGGCAATAGAAGTGAGGAGATGCAGTGATGTTGCAGAAGAGGCTGATCAGGGATGATTGATGATTCTGGACTGATAAAGTACAGGCATCAATTTATAGCTTTATAGGGGCTCAAGGCTCCGCAATGAATGGCATTGTCTTTAGAACAAGGGCAAGGAGAGGGAGTAATAGGACCTTTATAGATCTGTCAATGCAATAATGGAATGAGTGAAGCCTAGCTGTGGAGCTTTATAAACACAGACACACACACACACACACACACACACACACACACACACACACACACACACACACACACACACACAGAGCTCCAGACTCCTCTCTGGGCATCGTTCCTACAGCTACTCTTCACTCACACATAGAGCTGTTCTCGTGCTTGACAGGGAGCAGAGGGGCTGTCAACAGGCCCAGAGCCTGTCAAGAAGCAGGCTGTGCTGCCACGCTACAGTGCTACACACACACACACACACACACACACACACATGGGTAGGAGAAACACATGAAACAGCATGTTCTTTATGACTGAACTGTAACATACACATACAACAGAAACAAATTAAACAGCATGGCCCTTATGACTAAATATACACACACTGGCTGTCCCATGCACGTGCATATGTGTTCATGCTCACACACGCGCGCGCACACACACACACACACACACACACACACACACACACACACACACACATGCGCACACACACACACACACACACACATACAAGCAAAGACATGCTCTCGCTCACACAAACACAGAAACTGTCCTTCCAGGAAAGGTCTAGAGAGGTAATTTTCTGCTTCTTCAGCTGATCCTGAACATGTGTCAGGGTTTAGACTGTAATCTACTGTAAGAGACTGAGAAAAGAAAATACACCAACTTGGCCTTTCCTTTCATTTCTAGATTTACTCATCGTCCTGCCTGGTGCTCTGTTTGGACTGCCACAGGATGTAGAGTGAGCGCAGCATGAGCACAGTGGTGAGTGTAGTGCTGTCATGGTGTCTGTGTGTGCTCGTGCATGCATGTTAATGTGTGTGTATTGGTATACCTGTATGCATTAGAACTATAGTTCCCTACTCAAGGACAAATGCTGTTACTTTAATGATTTTTGTTAAGAAGAAGTAACATTGGCAATGTAGAAATAAACTTAGGTAAAAGTTGCTCAATTAAAATATATTTAATGAGAGGATAAAAGAATGAGAGGTAAGAGTTCAAACTAGATTATGTTAATTAGGAAATTTTGATATTACAAAATAAAGTACACACAAAGTAAAAACATACTACTCTCTCTACTTTGCTGACTGACCATTCACTGTGAAATGCCCCAAAAGGTAGCCAGTTTACACTGGCACAGCTTCTGTTGCTTGTGCAGAGCTGACAAAATGTGTAACCTGTAGTGGGTGTGATTTAAAACGTAGCTAGCAAAATAATTCAGCAAAAACATGCTCAAATAAAAATAAAACTGCTGACTGAGGATGGCCAGAAAGTATGCAAAATTTACACAGTTACTGTAATTGCATCAAATGTAATTAGTTACTACTTCTACCCTTGTAATCAAAAGTTGTTAATTAAAAGTTAGTTTTCCAAAGGTAGCTTTGTCATCATTTTCTCTCCATTTTAAGTTTACAAAACAAAGATTCCCTCAGTGTGAAGGTGCTTTACGGAAACCAAGCCCAGAGTATTTCCTGGTCCCTGGTGCCTCTACTGAAACCATCAATAACCTCATGATGACAGCCGGCAGTCCCCACCTGGCCTCCTCATCCAAGATGAATTGCAGCCTGGGTCTGAGGCCTGTACTCTAGGCCTCCACCCTAAAGCTCAGCCCCAAGTGCTGGGTGAAGTAGTAGCCTTAACACCCCACCAGGGAAGCCATTAGAGAGCACACACAGATGCCCATATACACCGGATTAGAAAACACCTATATGCCCACAAGTGTACAGTTTGGGGACTCAAAATTTCAATGTTAAATGTAGACGGGCTTAAAATTGAATCTTGATTCAGTGGTTAAACCAACTCCAGTCAGTGCAGCACTACCTGGTGCTGATTGGTTCACCTCACTAATGAATCAGTGAGGTGAAAATCCTGCCCTACCAAAATCCTTCCAACAACAGGCAGTTTGCTGGAGCTGCTGTCATTGCCCACTCAAGGTGGTCTGCACGAGGACACACTTTTTTGAGACCATTCCTACAGCATTTTGTGCCAAACCCCCCACACACAAGCCTTTTTTAACAGGCTGCAGGTCCTCACCACTGCTTTCCTGCACTCATTTAGTTGGGTTTGGTTTGGTTTATACACCAGTTTGTCAGGTGAGAGGTTTCTGGACACCAACCAGGGATATTAAAAAATGTCTTTCTTTGAAACCTTTGTTTTACCAGGTGTATCTCATTAAGACAATGCTTATGAATGGAGGACTCCTCCCAGAAGGAGGCAGGGCCACATCAAATCAGCACAAAATCACAAGACAAGTGCCGACAGTTTATTCTGAGCTGTGGGGCTGACAAACAGTGTTGAGAAAAGCCCACATTATACCTATACTTTAAAATGTTCCTGCTACAGACTACGTGTCAGATTACACAAACTCAGCCCAGTTTTGACATAATTTTGTCATTACTGACAAATTTCCTGCGTTGTGCCTGTATAATTTTGTGAATGTCATGTTCTAAGAATTTAGATTTGACATCCAGGGCAACCCACAGTGCCTTGACATAAAGTTTGGCATGGCAGAATTTTTGCGGCTTTTAGCGACTAGTGTGACAGCTCCTACAAAACGTATACTTGACTGTCATAATGTTAATTTCTTCACACCTCCACCACAATCTAGCACTAGATTATGAGAGACAGCATGAGTTGATTGGTCAGGGTCAAATGTGTAATAAGGCCTCCCCTTCAGCCAAGGCATATTCAGAATTTATGTCACTATGAACGCTTAATTTCACATTGTGAGACAGAATTAGTGTTCAAATTTATTTAACCAATGCCATTTGAGGCCTATTTCTTTACCTTTTCTTGACCATAATAGATTTTAAAACAAAATCATAAATATGGAATAATGTGGGACCTTTTAGTAGACACATTTCAACTGCGTTCCATCCCTTCCCTGCTGACAGACTCCCATCAGATAATGTGGCTAAGGGCTGACACCCTGAGGTGAGCAGCCCAGGGTGTGTATGGCGGGTGTGGGTGGCTAAAGGACCGCAGAGGGTTATAATATACATTACAGTTTCGGGGGTTCAGAACTCCGAAGCTGACCTGGTGGGACAGCCAGTTGATTTATGGGCCATAGCTAAGACTAGGGCGGCCCACTGGGTTCGAAGGCACGCCAGCATGATTGAAAGTCACATCCGAGCCAATGTGCTGACCACTCGCTTACTGCACGGCTGCACACACCCACAGATGATTGTGTTATGTTTTGATATTTCAATGTCTCTAATAAAGCTGACAGAAAAGCATTTTACAAAGTAATTTGAGCACAAGGGATACAGAGTCTGCTGCTGTTTTCGTGAGGTGGTGTTTGGATTTTGCCCGTCATAAGTCTTAGACCCCCCACCCCCACCTGCTCCTTCCATTACATGCCCATTGAAAATCTAGTAACATTTTGCCACCCAAGTTTCTTAATAACACTTACTTTAACATTCAGCAGCAATAAAAGACATATCGACATGTGTCTTTATCACACATTTGCTGAAACATGTAGGATTGTAGCGTGTGCTTTTTTTTTTTTTTTTTTTTTTTTTTTTTTTTTAAACCAAGAAGCAGCCAAATCCACATCATAGTGTTTCACTATGTCCATGTTTGTTTATTGTTTGCTTTGTGGGTTTGATTTTCTGACAAAATAGCAATGTAACAGTGTTTAGCTGCCGACTTGGAAGCTGACCTTCCCACCGGCGCATGTACGCACAATATATCTTGATGCTCGCCCTCATCTCCCAAGTCAGATTGTGAAACATTGCTTGTTGTGTTTGGATGTGGTGGGGGGCAGGTTACAACTAGATCCAGCCAGCGGTGTCTTAGCTAGCTAGACACCAGCACACAGTGATAGTGTCTCAGTAGGCAGCAAATGGGCCATGGCAAGTTGACAGCCATGCGGTTATGCAGACAGAAGAGGTAGATAACACTCGTGTGGAGATGGGCCAGGCTTTCGCAAACCACTCACACTCCACACAGACTAATTTAAAAGAAAATGTCTCATAACATGACCAAAAATAATGCTTCTGCAGTTCATTGGAAGGTTATAACATAATATGTGCAAACCAAATTAAACTGCTCAATTTGTGCCAGTATTCTTTGATCCAGCTCCAGAATTTAGTGTTTAGCTTATATCAATGATTCTGCTAAATAAATGAACAATTATTCAGCAAATAAGAGCTTTGTCAAAGCGATGATTGTTAGAAAGATGGATAATACAGTAAGTTAACACTGTTTACACAGAGAAAATTAATTTACATTCATAGCAATAAATGGGCAATTTGTGGAAAAACATAGATTGTGAACACCATATTAATCATTCTACTTTCCAACATAATATTTAACTAACATTTATCTGTCTCACTGGTGTAATTAAAGTAATTACATAAATCTGTAATACTAGGCTACTCCAATTCCCCAGTACTGCTAATGCTGGTGGTGTTGCCCCTTCTGCAACTTTATCAACAATTTCCAATTTCTCGGCTTGCTCAGGGGATCATTATTTTCATCTTACATTATACAGCTACATACTGCTTCTGCTTCTGCAACTGGTACCATAATCTCCCATGCATCCCCTCCTCTGTCTCTGCTCCTGCCTCTCCCTATGTGGGTTAGATAGTCACATTGTTTTGAGTAACGTCAAGGCCTCTGCCGCGCTGGAAAGAGATCCTCTCTTGAAATGTGTTTCTCATTTCATGCTATTATCATATCATTGGACATGTCCACATGCACTTTTGTTTTGAAGACTGGATTCAGAGAGTAAATGAGCCACAGAGTCAGTAATTTGAGCTCTAATCCTGCCGTAAGCCCCGACTGAGACTCCACTGTTTAGTGGAAACATTTCCGAAGCCAGACACCCGTTTGCCATTCAGAGAGGGAAAACGAAGAAGATGTTGATAAAAATGACTAAATGATCCTAGAGTTCCTGTTTGTCTTGGCTTTGTTGGTTGCTATGTGACTGTCAGAAAAAGACAGAGAAAGAAATAGAAAGAGAGAGAGAGATGCTGATGTTGAGGGGAGAAGACCTCAGCACTGGTGTAAAAATCACTGAGTTTCTGGATTTGAATACATGGGTCTTAGCTTGGGTAGCGCTGTCGAATGATTTGGGAAGGAAAGACTGATGTGCAATGGAAGGATCCTGTCATGAAACTGCTGTAGCTGCGGTCTGGTTTCAGGAAATGCAGCACAATGTAGGAGCCAAGTTGCTGCGCCTCGTGCGTTGTGAAAGACAGTACAACTTGTACACCACACAAAAATAGTTTTCATCATTTAGCTTTTCGGTTTGCTTTTGAATTCCTTGTGTTCTTATACAAGTTAAACAAAAAAAAAAAAAAGAAACCTTGCGACCACACTTTCTTCTTACTTGTCATATTGCTATGGTGACCAAAATGACACATTGCAAGTTTGCAAATTGAAATTTTTCGGTTGAGGACGGTTAAAATGTAGTACAGAAAAAAAAATAATGCTAAGGAAATCTTAACAGGAATGTTTTCCCTCTAATATTAATAACACAACATATGTTCTTCCTTGAAATGATAATGAAATGTGACGAAATAATTACATTTGCTTTCATGCATTTCTTTGAAGAAAACTTTTGAAACAAGTTATGAATATCTTGACCAGGTTCCTTTCGTAAAAGAGATCCTGCATCTCAGTGTGGCTCTCCTGGCTAAGTAATGGTTAAATAAAAAAAAAATAAACTTCACTTGGAAAAGCTTGAAACAAGATTTGTTACACTGGGATATAAAATGAAATTATTTCAGCCCAGAATTTTGTTCCCTGTTTTAAATAAAATATTTTAAGATTGAATATTAGATTAAGTGTCTGGACAAGACTGATATTTTTGCAGCGTAGTGTGTCCTCTGAGAGAGCATTTTTAAGGCTCCACTACTGTTATGGATTAATGGCATGGCAATGACTGAAGTGGCAGGATTATAAAAATGAAGAAGTAATCTTTATGATGAAAGCAATGCAATGGTTTTGAATTACAGCGCACTAAGTCATTTTTATGCAAAGATGTAACTCCTACTCCATCACCACGGAGCTGTGCACCGGTCCTGGGCTCAGACAAGGCCTTATGATTGCATCTTAATGGGTTTAGTGGGAACAGGGTGTCATAGAAAGTGCTGGAGGATTAGTGATTAGAAAAATGCCTCCTCAGAACTGGAGGTTTGGAGCGAGCTGCTAATGTATCCCTCAGCAGGGCAAACCTGGATCCTCTCAGTCCAAATTAAATGGATGTTCTGTCAAACACGCCGGGGCCAAGGTGCTGGAAAATGGATGCCTGCTAACGAAATTATGGCAAAACCCAGTGGGAATTGCCAGGATGAAAAGTGTACATGTGTGTCTGTGTGCGTTTAGCGATTAAATATATTCAGATGCAATCGCAAGCCTCTGTGTGTGTGTGTGTGTTTCTGTGTGCACAGTTTCCCAGTGTTTTCCATAGCAGGCCTGCTGGAGGTTTGACTGGAGGCTGGCCTCGTGGACTCCCCCTGCAGCGGCTGTGATTTATCAAGCAGCCAGCACTGATCTGCCCCTCACTGGGCTTCCCAAAGCTCCACAAACCTCCCCAAGCTTGTCTAAACCCAGGAGGCCATTCAGTTCTCAGTCAGCAGGGCCATAATGCGGTTAACCGTCACTCTTTAAAACAAATCTCATAATGATCCGTGCTGCGGCCGCTTACAGAGGCAGTGGATTTGCACTAGAGCCATACCCCTACTTGGCCCCGTCCCAGCCCCAGGCCCACTCTGCTCAGTTTCTGACCTCTGGTCCAAACCTCAACCTCACCACCCAGGCTGGGCTAAAAGCCGATGCCCGTAGCTGTCAACCATCCATCGTCCAAACAATGCAGGGCAGCAGCCCAGATCCAAGTCTGAGCAGCAAACCTCAACCCCAGCGCTGAACTGCCACCCATAACCCGCGTTCAACCCCAGCGAAAACTCAGCTTCAACCTCAGCCTTCTTAACCAATGTCCTGTGATGTCAAGGCTTCTGGCCAAATCATTACAGGCTTACCCGCCATTCAAAACATGTTAGAACAATTACAAGAAGGGTTTAATTTTCCCAAACAGCTCCATCGATCGCAAGAATGGTTTCCCCGAACATATCACAGGCTGTACCGCTCAAACACACTGTACCGTACACCCACACATGGACACAATGAGGCAGCATAATGAAACCATCTATCTTCTTGACACTAAAGGCTAGCATACAGAAGGAGCTCAGTGTCTTATAAATCTTTCTCATAACCCCAGCCAGTTTGGTCAGCGCTGTTACTGGGCTCCAGATAAACTGCACCGCACTCTTTCTCTCTATCTCTGTCTGTTTCTCTCTCTCCCTCTGTTTTTCTGTGTGGTGCACAGAGGTCCAACTGAGACATCTGGCAGGAGATGTAAAAGAGATGAGACAAAGACGTGGAACAGAGGAATAGGAGATGAGGAGTTTTGAAGTTGTTTTGAGAACCTCCCACCGCGTTCCCCTCGAGTGCTGACTCTGTTTAACCCGGAGAGCTGGAGACTCTGAGCTCACTTTGTGAAGTCTCCGAGAAGTCAGCGACGCTCACACAGATATATCTTTTACATTGACCAAACCCAAAAACAGCATTTATACGTGTTTGCTTGGCCGCTTGCATGTGGGCGATAATGTAGACCAAAGCCATGAATAGCATTTATATGTTTGTCTGTGTGTGTGTGTGTGTGTATGTGTGTGCAGGCACTTTAAAGCCATGAATAGCATTTACATATGTTTGCAAGTAGGCCTGTATGTGTATGTATGACTTTGTTCAACAAGTCACTGATGTGCACAAAACAATTTTTAGTGTCTCAAGCAAGCCCATGAATGGCACTTGTATGAGTTATTTGACTGTGTGTGTGTGTGTGTGTGTGTGTGTGTGTGTGTGTGTGTGTGCGTGCATGCATGCGCAGACAGCCACATGCTCGCTGGTTGTGTGAGAGGGTGCGAGATAGAAGAGAGCGCTCAGCATTCAGCCAAAGACAACAAGGGGTTCCTCTCGGACAGAGAAGCCAGTCATGAATCAGGTGTGATACCTGCACCCAGCGCCAGCGGAGCGCCAAAACAAACACACCCAAAGTGGAGCTGCTTGAGCCCAGTCTGAACACAGAGCGCTAATCAGGCACCGCGCTCCAACTCAGCTTCTCTCTGGGCTGCGTGGAAGTAATTACCGAGGTGTTGAAGTTGTCACTTTTCCTTTCCTGTTAAAAACACATCCATTTGAATTAACTAACACACACACACACACAGAAACAGAGATATTGCCCATACACAATAATGGCACACTACCATTACAATAGCTTTGTATATAATCTTCCTGTCACCTTCAGCCTTCTTTACAGCTATAGCTCTGTTCAGTCTTAATAAATAAAAAGTCCTATTAGTTGTCGTATTTATTGGGAAAACCAGCAGGATAATAAATTACAGTGCAATATGGCAAGCCGTAGAGTTCATGCAGAGCGGTAAGGCTTTTCTGAGAGGGTCATTCATCAAGCTACACTGACCAAGGAACCCATGTGAACTGATGGTTTTGTGGTGGAAAAGTGTTACAATGCTCTTATTGTGTTTGGCCTCATTGTTCCTTTTTTGTTAAGCCCGCCCATTAATCATGGCTATTTGTGACTGCAGGTGAAGTCATGAAGTTGCTGTGTAGTGACGCCATTACAGTGACAGTAGTCCTGAAATTTAGCCTTGAAGGTGCACACCACTGAAAAACAAGGCTGATTTATTGCAGGCATAACCTCATCATCTGGTTTTATACTTATTAGGAAAAGCTTGAATCTGTCCTTTAAATGATGTAAGTTACTTCATGTGCTTAATGCAGTCAATGGAGCTTTGTCAGCGTTTATATAATGGACAATAAAAGCCAAGCATCTAAAAAACTGTACCAACAAGAGGAAAACAGCCAAACATCTAGAAAACTGTACCAGCATTCTCTCCTGGGGCATAAATTACACTCGAGACTAAAAATGTTTGGAGGTGGATGAAAGGGCCTTTTACTGTTATTCTATGTCATGTTGTTTTTCTTCTAACGTGACTTTTTCGACGTCTCAAACATTTCGACTTGCACGTGTTATGAGCAGGAACTAGTTTTTTTTTTTTTTTTTTCCGGGAAGTTTTTAAATGGGAAACATATTATTGGGCCTGCTGTCACAGTGTTGGGGTAAAATGACATACACATACAATCAATTATTTATGATTTACTTTAACATAATATTTGAAAAGACTGCAAAAACCAACCTTGTTATTTTTTTTTTTAACACAGATTGGATAATATTGTAATATTCCTGTAATTTTCCTATAGTAATTCAATTGTGTCTTGGGGAAAAAAGGAATGTCAATTTAGGCTTGTTTAGGTGATTAATAGCACCTTTCTGGATGCACTGTGCTGATTATGGTATAGTATCGCAGTGGATTCTGTCGGTATTGCAGTCAAATTAGAAGATCTACTGTACAGAATGTGACCTCCCAAAACGTCTCAAATCATGTTTTCAGGGGAGCTCATGTCATTTTAACAAGAGCTGAGGTGTCCCTGTAGTTCACACCCTGCTGATAGGCACACACATTCTGCACCAGTGATCTTTATTCAGAATTCAAAACAACAAAATGTAAACCAATCAGGATTGTAGAAAGGTTAGACACAGACTAGCATTAGCCCATCATTTTCACACCTCTCTTAATCTATTCAAACAGCTTTACTATAGGAATTCAGAATATGTCTGATGAAACTGGTTGTGTCTAGGTGGTAACGCTAGATTTGTGAATCGCTCGCACAATATTGTGCACTTGACTCATCACAGTAGCACTTGACTGCCTTAACCTTGACCTTTACCTAACCCTAGACCTAACCTCAACCTTAACCCCAGCCACACTCACAAGAGTTCAAACCTTGATTTGTGAAGCTAGGGTTACCATCTAGACAGGACCACTGGCACCAAACTAGCCTGCAACAAACTACAGGCACTTGGCCACAAACAGCCCAACAACCGCCCAATGAGGGCTGGGCTGATGGCCCGCGGTGAACTTGGTGTGTCAGGGGTTTAGGCATTCACACTCGTACACATGCTCACTTCTTCCAGGGCTGGTTCGCTAAATGCTAGCTAAATGATCACAGAATGGAGACAGATTTGTGCATCCAAGCACTGACTCCTACAGCAAAAGTGTTCTCAGCTGTATACAGATGCAGTGACCTAATGAGCTCATCTGTATGAATTCCTGTGTACATGGGTAGGCCTAGTAATGATGTTACAGTAATCAGATCCGTCCAAGTTTTATTACACCTACTGGAGCAGTGATTTCACATTGTCAAGACTGATTTGCAGCCGGCGTTGTCTCCAGCTGGCGGTTCCATGGATTTGTGTGTATATGTGTGTGTGTGTGTGAGAGAGAGAGAGAGAGAGAGAGAGAGAGTGCACGCAAATGCAGTTGTGCTGATTAATGAGGCGGTCTGTAACTAAGGCCTATTTGACAGTTATGGGGTCCAATGCTGATGCAAGCCGTTAGGTTTACAGGGTAGGGCAGGGCCAGCCCAGTCTGGGTGTGACCCACAGTGGGGCTGTGTGGGTCTGGATAGGCAGCCCCACCGTCCCCGTCAGAGGTGGCCTAGCGGACACAGCCATTATAAAGGAGGGGAGGTAAGGGTTGGGTTTCAGTGTCACGCAGGGGTAACTCTTGCAACTGCACCCCTCAACCCCTGCCCCGCTCGCCTTGCCTCCCTCGGCACCATCTCAGTGTCCATTATGCCTCAATATAGTTGTCGCACCGTGCCTTCCCCTTCCCTCCCCCATTCAGTCCTAGCTGCCATCTCATGGCCCAGTGCACTCCAAGACTGTTCGTACCCTGTTTCACTGCAGTAAATGTCACCTGAGTTACACTCCCTCTGCTCTCAGCTCTCCACAGACGGCCCTTTATTCACCGCCCTTTTAACAGGACCCCCGCTCACATTTCATGTTTTCACATTTTTACTATGTGCCAAAGAACCCTTTTCCTCCCCTATTCATTCAGCCACAAGATAACATTCATACCTTCTCTGCAAATGCCAGAATTCATTTTCCTGCATTATATATTTTTTGTTTGTTTTCTTCTTTTCTATTCTGCAATCTCTGCTCATTGTCTGTATTCCAGTAAATAGAGTGCCATGCTCCGCAGGCAGGATTAGTGTCCAGATGTGTGTCTGAGGTTTCTGACTAATCTGACGTTAGGCTAACCGCTAGTTCACAGCTCTTTGAATGTAGTAATGAGAGCATTAAACAAGACATGCCAGTTGAAGGATTGGCATGTTGAGCCAAAAACAGGTTCAGTCACAGTACCATGCAACTCTTCAAACATTTCTTTAATCACAGAGACGCTAAACTACAGAGAGAAAACTAACAATAACACAACAACAGACTTAAAATTCCTGTTCAAGTTATGCGACTGTGTAATATTTGCTCTATTGTTAAGTCAAGGTGTAAGGTCAGACTTACTAATTCTTCCCTGTGTCATGAAAATCATGAATTATCAAGCCTCATTAGTAGCATCAAATGTGAGTATGTAAGTTAAAGTGGTTTTACCGTGTAGGGCACACTCTATACTGATCTGCTTGATTTTGCTCTGAGTATTGTTCATGTTTAAAAAAAAAAAAAAATAGATCTTTTATCTTTTTCTGTAATAAGCACTCAATGAGTACAAAGGGTAATCATGCATGCCACAAGGCTGTTAAATCTTTAAACACTCTTGATCTGAGTTTTTGGTGGATCATGACATTTTTGCTCTTTTCCATGTTGCTGGGTCACCATTCTGTGCACTTTAAAAGTATAAGCCACCAGAGACCTGGTCTGACAGTGATGACAGCATGATTTATGTACGTCTCCATGCCCACTCACATACTGGCTTTACACAGTCAGTCTAAAATGCTGAAGAAGGGTGCCTGCAGGGCCTGCAAGTGTTCATCTGAATGTAAGATACTGTTTTCAGTTGGACATATAGGGACGCCTGTAAGGATCCAGAGCCTTGTTTACACAGGTTTACAATAAAAAACGGAATTTTATTTTAACCCGTTATTATTCTTCCTGAGATAGGAGAAAAATCACCCAGCCACTGTTAAACTATTAGATATCATAATTTTTGGTGCATTCCAGGGATGGATTATTTTCTGATGTGTTGTTACCTTTTTGGTGTGCCTACTTTCCCTCAACTTGCCTTGTCTACTTCAACTGAAGTGATTTCCTACATTTCCCACAGAGATAATGGACAGCCGTAAGAAAAAGAGTGTAAACTGCATTCATTTTTTTCAGTTATACATGTACATGGAGATAGCAATAGCAATAGATAGCATAATAAGAGCAAGAGAGACAGTTTTTTTCAGCTGAGATTAGGTGAGAGTTAGGTCACTGCATTGTATTCTGGTCTTTTGAAGCCACTGCTGGTGGAGGTATTAGCTCTACTCCCATAGATTTTTGTCTTTATGATCATTGAATGTTGTGTAAAATAGTAGGTGTAGAGAGAAATCCTTGCTCTTTGATTTGTAGGGGCTGACACCAAAACCTTTGACTGATTTAAACTGATGAAAAAAATTGCAGTTGTAACTTGGCATCACATCATCTACAGTTGGGCAGTTAATCTGTGGGAATAAGAAAAATGCAACCCCAAGTAACAAAACTGGCCCTGAAAGTGCAAGGTACATCACCAGTCGTTACATGTAACAGTATTACACAGTTTGAGAGTGGATTTTTAGCCGGGATTTTCCTTTAACAGTCACAACATAAAGTGAGGTGCTGAAGGGATGCAGTGATGAGAAGGAGCTCTCTCTGAAACCACCTTTGTTCACTTCAGCACCTTCATCAATCTTCCATAGTCTGCAATAAAAGAGCCTGTGTGGAGAATGGAGAGGCTGTCTGAATCCAGTGCATGCCAGGGGGCAAATGGTCAGTCTGGGTAAGAGGAAACTCAGCTTGGCACAGCGATTCCATGCCAGTGACTGCCAATACAAGCTATCAGGCCACATAGACAAGCCCCTTGACAAACTGCAGTCTGAATCTGCACTCTCTATACTGCCAGAGAATATCTCTGGACTGCCAAGACTGATGGCAAACTGAGGATAGCTTTATGGAAACCATTGATTTTCCTTGCAGGAAAAACTTCACTTTGGTGTTATTCTTTCTCCTTTTATAAATGTTATGTGATCATGATGTATGACATCCTGTATAATTTAGGTGTCAGCGACGCACCTTTTAGAACCGTTCACATATGTAAAATTTCATTCAGCATTTTTGTCACAGGAAATAGGCATTTTTCTGGTGTTTTAAAGGAAAGTGGCTTATTATCTTTCTATGTTTGCATTTTTTTCTCATGGTATTTTTCCCACGGCATGCGGTACTGTCGCTGTGGGCCGTGCATGGCAAATTGTGGTCACTCACTCATGGATGACCTGCAAGGGACATTTCGTGGAACACATGCGCAGTACACACCCGGGCTGCAGCCTGGCAAGATCGATGCTATCTGTGTACAACCACAAAATGCCAAAGCAACACTCATCAAAGTTGTATTATAGTTGATAATATATCCATGCAAAAAGTACTTTTTCAGCAAATCTCTCAGTCATACTAATATTTTTCACGTGAAGCAGCCATTTCGAGGTGGTGTTGCTGAGAGTAATGGATCTATCTATCAGGTGCACCTTGGATCTGGACGGTTTTGTGCTTTTTACCTTTAGTGTCAATATTACGTGTCACACTCCAAGCCACCCAATCACACAATACCAAATACCACTCTGCGAAATCCCTTTTAATTTAATATAAAACATAAGTCACAGAGACAGCATGAAAAATGAATTGAAAAATACAGAAAAACTGAAACCATGGAAAGATATTATATATATAACCTGTATATGTGTATATGTGCGTACATGTATGTATATGTGTGTGTATGTGTATATGTATGTATATATATGTATATATGTATGTGTGTGTGTATATATATGTATACATGTACGTATGTGTATATATGACATATATATATATTTTTTGGTAACTTAATGGTATAGCACTGTATAATGTATTTCTTCGCTTTTGCGTCTGTTTTATCTTTGATTTTATTTTGACAGAATAATAATGGTGGCCATGTTTTTATTCACTATCCATTGTGTAGGCATGACAGCAATAAAGATTCTGATAGGTTTTTATGGTGCATTCCTTGTATGCTTCTTATGTCTCACACAAAAAGTTTGTTATGACACCCTGAGCAATACGGCTTCCCTTTCTGCTCCTTGAAGATGCCCTGGCTGAGCTGCCGCAGACAGAAGGCACACACAAAGTGCTCGGGATGAAACTTGCGATCGAGAGCGGCGATGCAGCGGCCCGTGATGGGCTCACCGCAGCCGCCACACAGAGTGCCCTGCCGGGAGTGAAAGTGCTGCGAGCAGAGGGGTCGACCATCCAGTTCCATGAAACAGCCATCAGAGAAGGGCTTCAGGCAGTCCTGGATAAAGACACAAAGAGAAGGTAAGATAAGAAAGTGAGGTGGAGAAAGGATAAAGAGAAAGGTAAAAGTTAGAGATGGGTGGGAAAGATGGAAGAACATGTGTTAGGGGCAAGTGTTTGCTGAATGCCTTATGGGATAAGACATGGGAAACAAAAATAGTGCTCTGGTTATGTTTGCTATAATCAAATTCATATCTGGTACACGAGGTTATTATTCTTTATACTGTCCATTTAACAGTAGCTGAGTAAAACGGAAACACAACTGCGCACCCAACTGTTTTTGACCAGAGGCGGGAACAAAGGCAGGCTTGAGGAGTAATGAAAAAGATACCCACAAACTATGGAATATGGTTCCCCTTGATTTATTTGCAACATTTCAACCGCAACGTCTTCATCGGGCATAAGGTTTTCATCAGCCGTGTGGTCAAAATGTTGCAAATAAAGCAAATGTGTGGGTATCTTTCTCATTTATTCCTGGGCTTGTGTCTGAGCCAGGGCCATGTGTGTGGTCTGAGGTAAAGGGCTCACAGCGCAGACGAAGCACTCTGGGTGCCAGGTGCCATTGGCTGCAGTCAGGTAGTTCTCCTTCACCGACTCCCCACAGCCTGAGCACTTTGGGGCAAAGAGGAGGTAGAAGTCCTTGGTACAGTATGGCTTCCCGTCCCTCTCTAGAAAACCTGGGATAGGACGAAGACCAACACATCTATTAACCGACTTACCGGCTGACTGTGTGGAGAAGGTAAATGAAAATACATCCCACGTGATAACACCATAGAGAATATTAAGTTGTTTATTGTGAGCTCTCATGAAGGGCAATAAAGACATACAACGGGTAAAAGTACTAAGAAAAAGCAAAACAGAGTTTGTCAGTAGAAAAGCCCTCCAGGCTCTGACCTTCATCTCCAAACCGGCCGCCACAGTGGGCACAGAAGAAATGCTCTGGGTGCCAACTCTGGTCCATGGCTGTCAGGATGTTCTGGTGGAATAGCCAGACAGAAAATATAATAAGATTTTGGCGTCAGTATTTTGTCATGTCTAATCTTTTCATCTGCCAGGAGAAACAAAAAGTGTGATTCTCAATGTATTCAAATGAATCATAAGGGAAGATATATATGAAGATTAATGACACTGGACTCCCCTTTTTCCACTTAATACAATGTGGAATTTCAGAGGGATTCACCTCCATGTACAGCATGCCAAAGAGCCCATCAAAGATGATCATAATGGGCAGATGCATATTTATGAACGAATAAATCAAGATATGAATAAGTAAACGGGGGAATGGACAGTTGAATGAATGAATAAATGAATGAATGCGCACTTTGGGATTTTTAGATTACATTTAACAGCACTAACTCCACATTAGCATTAGTTTTCAAAGGCATTTTGTATGTGTTTGTAGTAAGTATTGTGTAATATAAACCATAAACCATCAACTGTTACAATGCTTTTTTTTTTTTTTTTTTTTTTAATTGCATTCAGAAAAATGGTCATATATTCTCTGTTTTTATTATGGACATAAGCAACAAGGCAAAAACCAAAAACCTCATAAGTACTGTGTGTGTGTGCGCGCGTGTGTGTGTGTGTGTGTGCACATCTATCTATATCTATAGATCAAAAAAGTTTTTAAAGTTAATTTTAAAAGTCAACTAGGTAGTTTTCGTTCAAATTTACTATCTCACTTTAATACTTGAGCTTCACCCTGTTAATGGAAATCAATGTGTCCCCTCCCACCTGCATAATGGCCCCTTTGCAATAGGCACAACGAGGAGCGAAGAGCTGGTGATAGTCCGTCTCACAGTAGGGCCTCCCCTCTCTCTCAAAGAAGCCCGAGATGCCCAGCTCCTTCTTACACACCACACACACAAAGTGCTCAGGGTGCCACACCTCACCGAGCGCTGTGATCATCTGGACAGTTAGCAAGAGGCACATGAAGAAAGATTAAAATGTGCATGGATATTTGTAAGTATACTTTGCAGAAAGGTATAAAAGAAAACTGACTGTCATGCTGTGAAGTATGCTGCAGTCATGGAGGGAGATCCCGAGGCACTCTTGAGTGTGAAAATGTAAAATCCTTTATTCAGAAGGGAGACACAACGCGAGTTACATCTTCATCAGGGGTGACACCCCTGATGAAGATGTAACTCATCGAAACGATGTAACTCATTGTAACTCATCGAAACGCGTTGGGTCTCCCTTCTGAATAAAGGATTTTACATTTTCACACTCAAGAGTGCCTCGGGATCTCCCTCCATGACTGCAGCATACTTCACAGCATGACAGTCAGTTTTCTTTTATACCTCGCTTGCCTTTTTTTCCCTTGAAGAGCACCTGAGTTCATTTATTCCCTATATTCCACAGACTGAGCCCCTGCAGCATTCACCCCCACCCCCTCTTTTCTATACTTTGCAGAATGTGGATTTCAGTGCTGGCCTATTTGTTGGTATGACTTACTGTACCTTTCCCACAATGCATTTGCCACAGGACGCGCAGTGGCCCTTGGGCACGGTGCGCACACCAATCTTCTCCAAGTCAGAGCTCAGGCCTCCCAGCAGGTCGTCGATAGCGTCTTTCTTTCTGCCTGGACTTGAGTCCTTCACACCTGAATCTACTGTGATGCTGCTGCTCTCTGTGTTCTCCGGCTGCCCGCCCTCCTTTTTCTTTTTCACCGACTGCTTTTGTGTAAGTGGCGGTGGGGTTGGGGAAGATGCCGACACCTGAACAATAATACAAATCTTGAATGTGCTGTATTTAACTGTATCCCATAGAGCAATGCCTTCAATATATATTGAATTTCTATCGTCGAGGCTAGGGCTGCATTGAGGACAGTAGGTTTGCCAATGCTGCCCTCTGTTGTTAGAGCAGATTATTTCACTGATGCTTGGACAGCCTGTTGACTCTTATCTGGTGCTTTCCCTTATCATGTTCAACAGTTTATGCAGAATTAAAACAGAGTTATCTTTTACTCTGAATTTATTTTTCAGTATTTAAATGCAGAGATACGTGGGTGAGTGTTGATGTTTCCACAAAAAAAAAAAAAAAAAAACACTATAAACCATCATTTGAGAGTCTTTACACCAAATAATGTGCACACATTTTGTGACCTCCACATGCAGCCTTTATACTGACCCCTTGTCTCAGGCCCAGCAGATCGTCCATGAGGAAGTCCAGCTCCTTAGAGGCTGAAGCTGCCACAGGGGCGGGTAGATCACTAACAAAGAGAGATAAAGAGGCAAATTAGAGGAATTTGAATTAAAATAAGAAAGACCACTAACAGTAGTATCAGTATAACACAGATCTTGACTTCATGCAATACTTCTCATTTTGGAGTTTTGTTCTAAAATGAGAAAACCAGCATCAATCAGGCTTCATTACCCAACTATTTTGCAAAAGTATTCCTGTTGTGTAAGTGAAGGTCACTATTGACACCCATCTATGTCATTACTTAAAGACTTTTATGAACAAAGTATTAACATTATTGGAAATAAAATCATGTGTCAATATGTAATATTTCTGAATGACACTCTTCATTTACACCAGTTCCCACTGCCGTATTTGCAATGTGATAATGTGAAGAAAGGGTCTTCAGGTGTCCTGAACTTGTTGCTCACCTGTACACATTTGATGCGACAGAGTCATTTCTATTCTTAGTGGTGAGTGCAGCATAACCTGCTCCTGAGGACTGTGGGAAATGACACAAACTGGGGTTGAACAACACATGGAAAATTTGGTTCATTTGATTAGAGCATCAGGATAAAAATTGTATCATATTAGTTGAGTAGATAGTGCACAAATTGATGAGCAAAGTCATTTTGTCAGGGGTCATTGAATTTTTTCCTACGTGGTTTCCTGCCAGAATGACTGAGCCAGGACTGGAATTTTATTGTCATTCAGATATTTTAGATATAGTTATACTTTATACATATAAATAATTTGTTACCTCTCCATAAGAACATGCTGCGTCATTGCTGCCGCTCTCAGAGACACTCTCTGCACCAGACGGATTTAGAGCCAACTCTTCTAACAGCAAATCTAGGTTAGGATATAGGAAGTAAAATATTTGACTACATGCATATACAGGCAGACACGCATGCACAAACATACACACACACACACATACACACACAGTGTGCAGCGTTTTAAGTGAGTTAGGGCCTTCCTCTGAAGTGACACGGTGTGCTTTGATGTACACCTTAAGTTGCAAGCAGATCAGTTTGAGGTTGCTGCGTTAATTCAAAGCAGTTTCCTCAGGAAGCGATGACACAAGTTGCAGAAGTGAAACTGCTGAAAATGTTGAAATGCAGTGGTGAGAAATATCGCCCTGGAATTCAACTCCCTCCTTCACACAGACTGCAAACACACACCGCTAAGAAAATAGGAAAATATTTGTTTGAAATAAAGTCCTCTAACAGGAAGCTGACAATGCGGCTGTTGTAAAAAAGACAGTGTTTGGCTCTTAGGTTGTGGAAATCACACTCATTTTCCTCCCATATGTTTACATGACCCTGAAAAATCTGCGTTTTAATGTCCTGTGATTTAATTTTTACATGACAATGAAAGGTAATTAGGGCCCGAGCGCTGGAACAGCGCGAAGCCCTATTGTTAGGCCCTCGCCCTCCAACGGAGAGAGGGTCTATTGTTATTGTACCGTTTCTTTTTTATTATTGTAGTGATTCTTTCTTCTTATTATTATTACGTGTCATTAGGCCTTAATTTGACCCCCTAAACATGCTCAAAAACTCACCAAATTTGGCACGCAGGCCAGGTCTGGTGAAAAATTGGATAAAATGGACAAACAGACCCCCTAAGTGCAAAAATGGGCTCGGTAGCGCCACCTAGGCACACAAAGGCAGCCGCTGTGGCCCACAGGAATGTGATAGAAAGACCAAACCACTGCCGAAATGTAGGTCTCATCGAGCCCTACAATTCACGCGCTGACACCCTCCCTCTAAAACCAACAGGAAGTCCGCAATTTGCGTTTGAACATCACGTTCTCGCCCAAAATTCCGCTTTGAACAAAATCTATCTCCTCCCAGGGCGTAAATGTCAGCGGCTTGAAAATTTCACAGATGACAGAGGACAGAGTGCTGAACAAAAGTTCTGAAGGATTTCGTCATTACTCGTTTAGTTTGGACGTGATAACACCTCCAAGTCGGAGTGGCCAGAACCAAAACCTCATTTTTTCCCATGGAGTTTGGTGTACACAGGCTGACACTTGGCACTAATTAGGCCCCTGGAGTCTAAAGTAAAAGTCTGATGGCTTTGAAAACTATGCAGATGGAAAGAGGACGAAAATTCCTACAAAAATATGTAGTTTTGATGTGGATTGGACCAAGTTTGTGGGAGCTGTGAAGAGTTTTAAAACATTTTTGACTCTGGTGTGCTCTGCTCTGCACTCTGCCTGGACATGTGACTCACTCTAGCTGCCTCAGGAATGCGCAATACACACCCATTGTAAGAGCTCAGAGGGAGCAGAAAACACTCTCAAACTAAAACTGCCATAACTCCAAAACGGTAAAAGATAGCAAAATCATGTAAATGGGAGATTTATAGATGCGAGTCTCGTGACTCGTTTAAGCTTTGAATCAAGTCTGTAACTCAAACGGTGACCGAGCTGTGACACCTCAAACAGGGGTGGGTTTTCTGGATTTCTCCATTAGATTGAATGAGGATTTCTCTGTCTGCCTGCATTTTGGTGTGATCATGCCACAGCTGCCAGTACTCAAGTCAGTCACACACTAGGACATGCTAAGGGCGCCATCTGCTGGAGGGGCGCTGCTAGTGGCCAGAGGGGCACCAGCAGCGAATGTACTACCAGTGGGTTTTTGTTGGCGTCGTGTGTGTGTGTGTGTGTGTGTGTGTGTGTGTGTGTGTGTGTGTGTGCACGTGCGTATGTGTGTGTGTGTGTGTGTGTGTGTGTGTGTTTGTGTGAGTGAGTGTGTGTGCCTGCATTTTGGTGTGATCATGCAGCAGCTGCCAGTAGTCCTGTCGGTCACACACTAGGACTTCCGCGGCCTTTCAAAATAAAAGCCCAAAACTCTTTCACAATAAAAGCACCGAAAAATACCCTTAAAACTGGAACAAACGGACGAATTGTCTGCGCTTCGACACGCGCGCCATCCCCGACGTGCACGGGGGGGCGAGGGCCCGTCCAACGCTGCTTGCAGCTTTAATTGCTTTTTGTCATGCCAGGCTAAAGTTCTATAAGTCAGTCTTCTGTGTGCTGCATCCAAATAGATGATCACCTATGTTATTAAATAATTTACAATCCATTGTATTATGTATAAGCTTCACGTGGATGAATAATAAGCAACAAACAAAGTTAGCACTGTGGTATTATACCATGATCAATTCTTCATTTCACTTCTGTTTTTTTAACTATAAGCCATTTGCTATTACAAATCACTGTTGCATTCGTTTTGTCACCACAGCCGTATCATGTCTTTGCTCGGATTATTTTTAAGACCATCGGCAGTATAAAACATGAATAACAATAAGTTCTCTTACCCAGCTCATCCATGTGTGCAGCTTCTCTCAGTACGAACCCACATGAGTATCTCTGTGTGTGTGTGTGTGTGTGTATGTGTGTACCAGCTGTAGAGTGTTTGAGTGTTTTGTGCTGCTGGTTAGTTACTAGGGCAACCAGAGCAATCTCTCATCAGGTCGAAACTGTCACTTCCTCTGAAGAAACTTTGTTTTCTGTGTTTACTGATAACAGAATTATTCACGTTTCTTGAGAACAACAAACATTTAAAAAAATATATTTTCTTTTCCTCTTAAGATCATACATTATCAGTGACTGTTAACAATAGTAAATAATAATAATAATAATAAAAGAAATTGCAATAAATTTAATGAACAATGGGAAGGGTTTAAGACATCTGACATGTCAGGTGTTGTTTCTTGGTGCAGAGGAAACTACAAAGGAAGGAAATGGTAGCACACACATAACACTACAACCAAGATACCGCAGATACCAACAGCTGTTACGTTTGTTTAAGACAAACACATTGATTATATAAATGGCTGATTTTCTTATTTTATTTGTCCTATGATGATACAGCAGCTTAAAAAAAAAAAAAAAAAACACTTAAACAATATCAGACAATATGACAAAATCAGAGGACTGATCACCATTTCTTATGTTGTCTTCAAACTGCACTCAGAACATCTCCACATCCTGATACGATTCCATTAATTTGATTATTAATACATTTTTATTAATGACTTTCATTCCTATCTTTATTAATAAAAGTAAGAAAGAGCAGCTACATGAGCACTTGATCGCCATTAGAAAACAGCAGGAATAACTCAAGCTGAACACAAGCAGGACGATGCTTAAAAAGGCAGGGGCGGGTGCCTCAAAACCATATGAAAACTGTGGAATTAAAAACCTGGAAACACTTTAGGTTAGGTACTACCATAACTAACATCACAAATAGTTCTGTAGATACATTTCAAAACAGAATATATCATTTTAGACTCAAGCGGTGAAGACAGTTGAAGCCAGATGTCTTTGCTGAGCTGTCTCTGATCTTTTGCTATGACTGGACTCCAAGGCAGCTCAATTATTTAATATCTTGAGAGGATAACATCACATTCAAGCAGTGACATGAAATCAGAAAAGCGTCCAAACTTCACTACAAGCTGACACAGTAATTATGAATAATCAGGTAATTAACAGTTTTAACTTCACAGAAGGCTTGTGCAGCTTTGAGCCTGCTGTTTTCCCATCTCACTGAACCATCTTTGACGTCTTTTCATTTCACAAATGTTTTGTAAAAACTGGTTTCCTGTGGTTGACCTAATTCAGTGTACAGAGGACTAGAGCTAAAATACAACCTGATATGGCTGTTGTGAATGGTGTAACTGCACCCAGGGCATCATGACACCAAACTGTTGGTCTGAGTCCCTCTGGACGAGCTGATCAACAGAGGGCCATGGCCTCCTGTGATTCTCCAGAGCAGCCACAAAGTGTCTCAGTCTGTTATGATGACCTCAGGCCAGAATCCATCCAGTCTATCACTGAAAAGCCTGAACAAACAGCAACAAAAAAATCACCATTCTGCAACCGGACTGCAGTCTGGCTTTCAAAACTGTAGTTTAGCCCCATCAATTAACCCAGTGGTTTTCAAACTGGGGTCCACGGACGGTAAGGGGTCCTTGCAGGGCTTCCAGGGGATCCTCAGCTAAATAATAAACAGTTTGATTTTACTATAATTGAACCCCTTATAATATATTTATTTAAGCATGAATAGTTATTTTAACGTTACAATTTAATTTCACAATAACTCACACCCTTTCACCCTTCACCCTTGCTTAATCGATGAGCTAGTGATCAAGTATAACATCTGTTAACTTAAGACATAAGACAAGCCAAGACATATTTTTATGGCACATCCCCTAGGTTCCCAAAATCACTTTGAGTGGTGTCCACGAGATAATGAAAGTCAACTTGCCTCCATAGTTCTATGTTGTTGGCGTTTCTTGTCATGTCACCTAACTTTACACCCATAAGTATTATTATTATTATTATTATTATTATTATTATTATTATTATTATTGTTGTTGTTGTTATTATTATTATCATTATTATTATCATTGACTCGCAAATTGTATATGGTGATGGCTTCCGGCTCCTACTTTGCATTTGTATAGTCACCTTGCATACCTGCGTTATCTCACACCACTCTAGTTTCAACCATTATAATTTGGAGTGGGGGTATTTGTGATTCTGCGTAAATTTCATACATACTCATAATAGATTAAACTAGGAGCTTACGGTGTTGTTTAATATTTATAATAATTATTGTGTGTAGTCATGCCATAGTGTCTTAAAAATTGTTCGATAATGGCTGATTTGTGAGCATTTCACCAGGAGTCGTCTCTCGCCTGCTCTGTGGTTTGGCTCTGACCGGAAGGGTCTGTGTTTACAGCAGTGCCTGTGCTCCACGTTAGCTTTACCCATCTGTAAAGCGGAGAAAACCCGTTGCCTCATGTTAACGGGAGTCTTAACCAACTCTTTGGGTATTTTTTAAGGTTACTTAGACAATTTAGCACGTTTCGGCGGCCTCCATGAACATTTTGCTGCGGCAGGGCCACCGAGAAGCATCGCAATGATTAGCTGGCTAACGTAGCGGCGAGGTTAGCCAGCTACAGCTAGCTAACTTCACATACGGCTGGTGCAGATCCCATATAAACAGGTAATATTGAGTGACCCTCTGCCCCTGACCGGTTTTTGCGTGTGTTTACGACTGCCTGCCTCGCATCGTCAAATGTCACCTCCGTGTCTGTGTGTGTGAAGGTAGGCTGTCCCCTCCCAGCTCCGGGAAGCAGCGTGTCCTCGGGGTGAGCAGCCATGGGCGCGGAGAGCAGCGCCGTGCGGAGCTGCACCCTGGAGGAGCCCCTCCTCACCCTGCCCTCCGGCCTCACCATGTACACTGCCCTGCTCCAGGACGGCAAGCCCGCATCCGTGTTTGTCCACAAACAGGGCAACGAAGACAAAGTCAACAAAGCCGCCAAAGTAAGCCCAAACGAAGGCTCCGTGTGCTCCCATATGTCCCTTTCCCTTAGGTATCGCGATTATTGATGTGTTTATATTTAGGATTTTAAGTCGATTTTTATTACTGATCGATTGATTCGAAACTAGACGACCTAAGGAATCCTGTGGTGCCAAGTACGTCATGCTAGGGTGTGGGCAAGGAGACTAAATATTGCTCCAAAGTTAGGCTAAATTTTGGTGAGGAAAAACTGGCATATATGAAGAAGAGTTGGTTCTGCTTCACATCTCTGATACATAATTAAAAGTGCTTGACTGCGCTGTCGTGCATCCAGGAGCCATACTACTTATTCATAGGTGAAATAGCCTGCTTACAACAGGGATGTAATTTGTCTCCCCCATTGAAGACCTGCCACCACAGTATTAAATGTATTTTTGTCTTCTGCAGGAAATTCTGTTGATCTTCATGAAAGCAATACAGAGCAAACACAGTATCAGCATGATGTAACATAGTATGTGCTGCTGAAATAGATAAAGAGTGCAATGTACTATTTATGCACAGTATTTCTGAGTGAATTTATGTATTGAACCTCACGATGACAGAGAAGAATTTCTTGCAAAGGACTGAGATCAGACGAGGGCTGGACAGTGTATCGATATATCGATATTGTGATAGAAGACTAGATAGCAATGGCGATTTTGGATATGTAATAGCATGATATGCCATAAGTGTTGTCTTTTCCTGGTTTTACAGGCTGCATTATAGTAAAGGGATTAAGCCGTTCTAATTATTCAGTTATTTGCCTCTACCTGCTTGGTTTTCATATCCACATTACTTATGAGTGTTCATTAGAAATCTCATGTGTAAATATCTCATGAAAGCACCAGTAGTCATTCTTATACTGTATCGTCACCATTGCAATATCAAGGTATTTGTTAAAAATATTGTAATATTTGATTTTGTCCATATCACCTAGCCCTAGATCAAGCGCTAGATAGATAGATAGATAGATAGATAGATAGATAGATAAACAAACTTTATTGTCCACCTCCATGGAAGTGCATCTTTGGCTTCTTCTCAAGATACAGTAAAAGTACATCCAGTGCACAAACACTTAACACAATATTAAAAGCGTACAGAAACATACAATATACAGGGGTGTAAATAGGCGGTAGGAGCAAAGAGGTTGTATGTAAGAGCAAGTTATCTGAGATTTAGTGCTCCCAGTAGTCACTCTGTATTCAGTGCCTATAAACGTTCTTGCTGGCTCTTGAGATCCTAAAGGGACGGCTAGATTGGCTAGTTTGAACTGAGAATGTATTGGGTGCGACTCATCTACCATTATCTGTTATGCCTTCCTGGATACAGCACTGTTATGTTATATTTTGCAGCGCTGTTTTGTGGTATGTGAACCACCCTCCCTGCTATATTCACAGTTTTATAAATTAGAAATGACCAAATTGTGCCTGATCTAAACAAGATGATTGGATGTAAACGATACCAGTTAAACTGCTATAAAGCTGGTGTGCCTCTAAAGGAGATCTTTATGCTTTTATTTCGATTGACGGCAATGTGCATGTTATTCTAAGTTGTTATCAGTAACTCTGGCTTCAGGTATTGTTTTAAATTTAAGCACTCAGACTGAATCAGTGATTAGTACCCAAGTCACCTCCATAAACTACCTGACACATGAGTATCATCTTCCCTCAGTATCATGGAACAAAAGGAAATACTGTAGGTGCACCTTCTAAATCTGTCCTCCTTTTGTTTGCTGCAGCACCTGAAGACCCTGAGGCACCCGTGTCTGCTGCGTTTCCTGTCATGCTCTGTGCAGGACGGCGGCATCCACCTGGTGACCGAGCGGGTGCAGCCTCTGGAGCTGCTGCTGGACAGCCTCTCCCCAGAGGAGATCTGTGCAGGCATCTATGACCTCCTGCAGGCACTCGTCTTCCTCCACGAGCGGGTGAGGAGGCATCCATGAATTGCGTTTTGTACAAGCAGCAAAATTAGAAACGTCTGCAAGCTTATTTCATACTTTTCCCATGTTAGCCATAAGCTGCTCACTCTATGTGTCGTCTGTTTATCATTACTCAACAGGAAATCAAGTTTTATATCATATTGTGTCTCACTCCAGGGCAAATCAAGCCACAACAATGTGTGCATGTCATCTGTATTTGTCAGCGAAGATGGCCATTGGAAACTGGGAGGGATGGAGACTGTGTGCAAATTCTCTGAGGCTACTCCTGAGGTAAGCAGTAGAGAAAGGAAAAAAATAGCTTTTGGAAGAAGTTAGAATGCCAGTCAGCTGGAATGTATTTTCAAGATGCACAGTGTGTTGATGTGTTTTTTTTTTTTTTTTCTCCTAAAAGCACCTGCTTCAGACTTTTGAAAACTCATTTTACTTTGTGTCATCTCCCCAGTTTCTGAGCAGCATCCAGAATGTGAGAGAGAACAGCTCTGTTCCCCCAGAGGAGCGGGTAAGCAGAATGAAGGCCAGGATGGAAAAATTGCTTCTTTGCACTCAGTTCAACAAATAGATTTTTTTATTGATCTGTCAAGATACTTAACATGAAACATGTTCTTATCAGGTCGAGGGCTTTAAAACGCTGCCAGATAAACATGCCCACTCTCGAGACTGTTTCTCTTTTGGAATGATGGTGGAGACCCTTATCCCTCTCCTGAACGGCTATGGTGAGTACATGGATGATTTATCTGACATGGTTCATTCATTAAAAGGTCTGACATGATACACTGACTTCAGTCTGTCATCTTTCTCTTTCCCTCTTCTCCAGTGTCGGAGGAGCTGTCTGACAGTCTGAAGAGAACTCTGCAGGCAGGCTTGCTGAACTCTGACCCCTTGTCTCGACCTGCACTAAGCTCCCTGCTGACTCATGACTTCTTCAGGTTTGTCTGGTGCTATCTGCTGTCGTCATCCATAACGAAAGCATTGAATTAGATATCAAACAGATGTCCTTTTTCCCCTTGGTAACAGGAATGACTTTCTAGAGGTGATGAACTTTCTCAAAAGCCTGACTCTGAAAACAGAAGAAGAGAAGAATGAATTCTTTAAGTGAGTAACAACATTGTCTTATTTTTATTGTGAAACTTCAGTCCAGTGTTTAGGATTTTTCCGGGGAGCTGCTCAGTGTGCTGGTTATTTTGATGTGCTTGTGTAGGTTTCTGTTAGATCGGGTCCAGAGCCTTCCTGAAGAGCTGATAGCTGCACGCCTTGTACCCAAACTCCTCAACCCTCTGGTGTTCGCAGAGCCCATGGCTGTCAAAAGCTTCCTGCCTCATCTCCTAAGACCAAAGAAAAGTAAGAGAACATTTTAGAGAGGCGTCTCTTCATCCCACCGCTAATGGCCGCTCAGATCAATACATCCCCTATCAGAGGATGAGAGGCGTAGCTGTCAGGCAGAGTTTTAGCTTCTGCAGTAGCTCATGGCACTCTTTCACTCTCCATCTTGTGTGTACTGACAGATTCCAGCAGCGGTGGTAGCAGCGAAGACTGTCTGCTCTCTCAGTCCCTTTACCGGAAACACGTGGCTCCGCAGCTCCTCAAGCTCTTCAAGGTCAACGAGGAGCACGTGAGGATCGTGTTGCTGGCTCACATCCACGTCTACGCCGAGTTCTTCTCCCACGATGAGCTCAAGAATCAGATCCTGCCACAGGTGTGGTATTGTCACAGTATTAGAACATATTAGTTTTACTATTGAAAAATCCAATATAACTATTTAAGGCTGGGTGATATATTGCTATTATATTTATATCATGTTATGATATAAGTGCTTTCTTCCTAGTTTTAAAGGCTGCATTACAGTAAAGGGAGGCAGTAGCTGTTCTATTGTTTGCCTCCACCTGCTTGGTCATCATATCTACATTACTAGTGATTGTTTATCGAATATCTCTTGTGAGTAAATAACTTATTAAAGTACCAATAGTTACCCCTACAGTATTGTCACAATTCTGATATCAAGAAATTTGTTCAAGGTTATTGTGATATTTGATTTGATTTTAACTGTAATTACAGCTGTATAGTATAATTGAGATTAGTATAGAATATTAGTGTAACTGAGCTTACTTGTGTTATCGTTGATGACCGGGACAGCTAATAGCAGTTTCTGCACAAAGCGTTTTGATATTTCGATTGGGTGCCTGCCATCACCCGCTGTGCAGTTTTGGCAGTTGGTTGCTGTTGTGATGTTTTCAGCTGTTTGAGTATGACTGCTGCAGTCATAATTTGCCTTTCATGACAACACTATTTAAGTGATATGCTTATGATTTTATTATAAGGTATTAGGTACTGATACAGGTACTAGTGTAATTTTTGTCATTGCTAATACCTAATAAAGATCTTGTCTGTGGCTGTAGGTGTTGCTGGGAATGAGAGACACCAACGATTCTCTGGTTGCTATGACGCTGCAGAGTCTGGCAGTGCTGGTGCCCTTACTTGGAGCCCAAGTGGTGGTAGGAGGAGAAAGAACCAAGGTCTTTAAACGCACCACACCCAACTTCACCAAGTCCACAGAGGTCACCCCCGAAAGTAAGGAAGACTGACCTCATCAATAACCACAATAATAAGGCTGTTATACAAATATAGTTAAAGATTAAAATCCTTTTACATATTAGAAAATAAGACATGTTATCGCTGCCAGGTGTAAATCTTGTATCTCAAAGATATCAGTTTTTCAGGCATTAAAAAAACAGCCATGTTGGTATGAATGCATTTTTAATGTTATCCACTTGGTTTTGAGACATTGCAGAATTTTCCCAGCCTCTTGCAATAATGTGGAGAACAAACTAAGCTGTGCTTTACAAATAATCGGTACAATGTAAAATTGATTGTAAAAGTAAGTCAACAGTAACAAATGCAAGTACAGTCAGGTTGATGCAGCTGTTTAACACAGAACTATACACAACTTCCCAGCCCTTTTAACCTGCTAGTTAAACTGCACAAAGAAGCAGTTGCCAGTTCAAAAAAAAATCTGAACAAGTTGCTGAATCCTCCATAAACAACTGCCTACTCGCACAGTGAAGCTGCACCTTATAACCAAGAACAGAAACTGTCCGTTGTGGAGTTTGCAGGTGTACATTTACATAATTTTATCAAAATCAAATAGGGTGTTGCTGAAAAGGCTCGCAATGCCTAACACCTATTGCTGGATAAGTAAATGTTTAAAGAAGATGAACTAGCCTGACCAAGCGCAATGGTAATATTGCTATAGTACTTGATATTTTAATTTAATGCTGTTTTCTGTGTCAAGAGGACTTTTCCTGCTGTCTTCCAGTGTTTATAAAGAATGTGCTAATCTTATATTACCACTTTTTTTCAGCATCTCCTGTTCATATAGTTGGAGGAATCCACCCCCAGTTGGCCCAGCCTTCTAAGGTCCTGAATTTGTTCCCCAAACCCTCAGGGGCTGCAGGCCTGGTCCTGGGCAACATGGATAGCCTACATGGGAGCAGGGAGAATCCCAGGAATTATCCACTGGCACCAAAATCAGGTAAAATACATCCCCTCCCTCTATGGATCAATTACAGTTCTCATTTTGACATTGTTAAACCTGAAGCGAAACCTGTTTTTGTGACCTGTTTCAGTTGCCAGTAGAGGGATGTCTCTGCCTTTGAATGGCTTCAGCCAAAACAGCCAGGTGGAGTCACTGTCGTACAGCCCAGAGCAGACAGACAGACCACAGGGCCCGGTGGAAGACTGGCCTGACTGGGGCGACCCTGAGGAGGGGACGAAGGACCGAGACGCACAGGCAATACAGATCCACATCCAGGCCTCTGATGGAGCAGCTCCAGCCGGCAACAGGCTGCCTCTCACGCCCCATCGTGTGGAAGAGGAGCCATGGGACGACTTTGAGGACACTGAGCCTACCTCAGACCTGTCCCCTACAGCCCCCATACCAGACCCTGTCATCCTCACCCCACCCAGAGGGGGCACCACATCCATACACATGAACCCTGCACCTGAACCACTGAGACAGGGGCCTTCCAAACCCCTCAAACTGAGCTCAACCCCGCAAGGCTCCTCAGAGAGAAAGACCGCTTCTTCATGGGACAGCCACTGGGGTCAAGAAGAGAGAGATTTACAGAAATCACACAATGCCCTATCAAAGACCAGGGTGCCACGAAGGAATCGGGACATAGGCGGTCTGGGGGAGGAGTTCACTATAGAGGTGAAGCGGAAGCCAGAGAAAGACCCAGAGCTGGACTTGTTTGCAGACATGGTGCCTGACATCAAGTTGTCTTCTCCAACTCTGCTACTGCCAGGGGAGAGCAGTTTGAGCGATGCTGGAGTGCTTACAGCTCCCTCAGAAAACACCGAAACGCCGCAGACAGACTCATCCATAGATGCTCTAACACTCACTGCCAAGTTTGCTGCTGCAGACCTGACCGAGGTGTGTGTGTGCTGGATCTAATCTCCCGAGTTCTGCCTGGCATTTTTGACGGGATTAGGTGGCAAAATCACGAGTAGGGATTGAGTTAACAGTGGTTTAAACTTTTCTAAGCTTCCACAGCACTCTTTACAGGCAAAACAAGAACAGAAATCAGGACGAAAACAGTCAGAAACGAGAAAAAAAAGTTCAGGACAAGATGCAGAATAGGTGATAGATAACCGATAAGACTTCCACAGTGATGCCAATCTGGATGAGCTTGGGTGAGGGCAGGCGGAACAGCTTTGCATTAGACCAAGTATAACTAAAGGATGGTTTGGTTGAAATTGAAATTTTAAAGGAATGCATTAACTCATTGGCAAATAAGGTTTTAAGCAACTTACCACTGTTTAAGACAAATGGTGATAGTTTCTGTTAAATACCCAAGCATACAGTAGTTCAGCCTTACTAGACGTTTTTTGAATATTCAGCCAATTCTCCAGATGGTGGCACTATTGCAGTAGTCTGAACAATTCTTAAGTTCATTAAAATTGAACAGTGCATGTTAGGTGTGTAATTTGGGACTGAAATGAGCAGAATCTTTTGTATACTAGTGTCTTTTTTTTTTTTTTTTTTTGGAAAAACTAACTTTACTCGCCTCCCTTTTTTTTTTTTTTTTTTTTAAATTCTAAAAATTGAGCCGTTTATAGAAATATCTGATTATAAATGGTGCAATATAGGTGCAATGTAATAACTTTCAGTATCAACTCATCAACTTTTTTAAACAGACCAAACACGTAAAATGCCATTTGTAAATCCAGATGATCAAGCTACATGCTCACAACTTCCATTTGTACATGAAGAACTAAACCTTAAAATGCCATCAGTTAAGGTCGCTTACTCACACCTATGTCTTATGAAATGTATCATTCTGTAGTTATGATTCACCTGCTTTCTTTTGTTTTTCTTCCTTTAAGACTGAAATAGATGGCTGGGGAGATGAAGACGATCTGAACTGGGAGGATGAGAACGCCTGGTGATGACCTTTGGCCCGGCTCGCTCACCTGGAGCATCATTGTAGAGACTTTAACACTGGAGCATTTAAATCCTCAGATGCACCAACCCTTAAGCGCCACTTCACAGCCAGTTAACTGAAACTTGCTCCCAAACAGAGATTCAGTCATCTAAAAATATGATGCAGTAACAGTGAAATGGATAATGTGTCATCCTTTTTTGATATCTTATATTGTGAGTTTGTTGACAATTAATATCATTGTCCTCACTCATGAAGGTCACTTTTGTACTGGAAGGATGGTCTGCTTATCATGTGGTGGTTATTACCAGCTAGACTGGGACATTAATGAAGCCATTTATAATTGTTTTGCCAAATGACGACACTAGTGGACCTTAACTTGAGGCGAATGGCATCTTTTGTTTTCATCTGCTTCTCGTTTCACTGTGCCATAGTTTCACTAGTGGCATCAAGGCTCAGATAAACTTGCAGGACAGACTTGACTGAAATGTGACAAGTTTGATTTACAGGAGGCTTTGCACTTTGAATGAATGTGAAATAGAGGTTGATATAATTTATTGGTAGCTTTTTGGTTGGTGATTAAATAAAGTTTACAGTATCAAATGTGGACCAGTTGTTCTGATTGTTGGCTTTGTTTGATAAAGATGGTTTAAACTTAGTTCACTTCAGGTCAACAAGCACTATTTTGAACCATTGCAAAATGACACAAAGGATGTTTAAGAAGTGTTGCTTGACAAAAAAGGCCAAACCCTGCTGCCAAATACATGTTTTAAATTCAGCTCCTCCTTGAGTGTAGTATGGTTAAACTGTCAACAACCACCACTAACCAAATTCCAGTTAGTGGTGAATCCAGGCAGGCTGAGTCCTATAAACAAAAGGTGTGTCCAACAATGCCTGTTATCAAATGTAATAAATTTTAATAAACATTTAGATTTCAGTTATACACTGAGGCCTTTCCTGTATAAACCATTTAAAATTGAGAATGGAAACACAAATATAAACAGCAGCATATGGTACACAGACTTGAACTAGCCTACACACAGTGCTTTAATAGATTTTCCACAGAAAATAAAACTAACAGTTGGTCTGGTGCTGGAAAAACAACAGCTGCTAGGTTTGTTGGGCTGTGCTGATTTGAGATATCAGAGTCTGCAGTTCCTGTAGTCTGGATACCAGCCACTGAGGAGGTGGGGCAGCAGTGCTGGCCTCGCCCTTGGCGAGAGCCTGCAGGGCCTTCAGAGCGCTCTCAGCTGTGTGGATGTAGCGGCTGTACTCTTCCTCTGTACTGGTCTCCTGCCGAGCTCGCTTTGGGCACGGCTGAAAGGTACACGAGTCAAATCATTACAGAAAGAATCCACTGTTTCTTCAATCATCATCCTGTCGAGCACCAAATTTTACTTAAGAGTAATTTGAAAAGTGAATAAAAAACATTTTGTATTCCACTGTTACAATCAACATAAATCAGTAAAATACATTCATAACATTCACAAACATACTCATCAATTCATCTCATCAACTGATGTACATTTGCTAGAAATTCATACTGGGGCAATGTAAACCTCATGTTTAGAGAAGTGGGCTTTTGGCCAGAACATTAGTAGTTCCAATCCCCAAAACCAGCAGGAAAAATTTTGGTTGGGTAAGTGAACACGTGATAATTTGAGCCTCCATGACCACCAGAATTTCTTTGATTCCCCTCTACAGTATAAGTAAGAAATGAGATGGATTAATCTAGAATAGGCATTTCCCATCAGATAAGTATAGCAGGTCAGTATAAGGCTAGGTATTACATTCAGTGTTAGGCCTTTTAGTGTTTAATCATTGTAACCCTGATGCAGCAGACCTGGACTAACTTTGACAAAAAAGAGGGATTAGATAAAAAATGTTAATGTTTAAATTAAAACCTCATAAATTCAAATTTAAGGATACTGAATGACTTTTAAAGCTTAATATTTATACAATAACATTTAAGACATTTAAAAACTTTTTAAGGACCTGCAGACACCCTATGCATAAATGACAAGTAGAGAATTACTCGGGAAACCCTCCACAAACAAAAAAAGGATTAAAATACTTAAACGATGCCACTGACCTCTGAATCAGCAGCAGCCTCGGCAGCCAGCTTGTCGGCAGCAGTTTCCTTTTTTGTCTCCAGTCTCTCATTGTGTTGCTTAATAACGGGAGTCTCCAACTTGAGTCTGTCTAACCGTGACTCCACATCTTCCTGTGCATTAACAGTCTGCAACATGACAAAGGAAGCCATAGCTTCATTCAAAACGAATGTTTTTCAGCTAGATCTTAATCTGCATGCGCTGGCATTCCTTACCTTGCTGAGGTAATTCACCAGTTTGGTTTTGGTTTCTTCGACAGTCAAGCTCTGCGAGATCACCTCCTCATGGTTTGTGATCTAAATCGCCAGGCATAAACAAAGAATATATTCATGAGGTTTATTAAGGCATCGACAGTATGCTATCAAGATAGTGTTTTTCTGGCCTCACCTCTGCAAAGTGAGAAAAGGCTTCCAGGGCGTGTTGATGAAGCAGCCAGGATCTGTCAGCTAGCAGAACTCCAAACAGACTGCTCAGCCTGGGCAGAATCTGATTCTGTGGCACCAACAAGAAAACAAAAACTCAGTCTATAAAGGCTGTTGAAGCAATGCAAGGTCCTTAAAGAGTAGTTAAAACATATTAAAACATATCTGCTTTTTAGTATGCAGACCTCCATATAATCCATGAACAGCTAACCACTAAAGCTTTCAGTGGTCACTGTTTTTTTCCTGTCTGCTCACTCATACATAAATTTAGACTACATTTTAGGAATTAAGATGTCATTCTGCTTTAATCCATAGCAACTTCTAACAAGTGGAAGCATTTTCCTGTCACCTTTATTAAAAGCAATAATTAGCAAGGAGCAAAAGGGGTTAATAAAGTGAGATAGTCTTTCTTGTTGTAGTACCTGACTGTCATGAGGGACAAAGACTTTCCCAAGGGAGGCTAGGAACTCCAAAGCAGCCAGCACCACCTCATCCGCACACTTGTGAGGCACCAGAGCAGCCACACACACCAGAGCCTGAGACACACACAACAGTCACAGCTGCAGCACTCTCCATTCTTGTTTTGTTTATGTGAGAGCTGTCAGAGCATTAGCGTACCTGGACAATGACTTGAGGTTCAAGGCTTTTCACTAATGTGGCTGATATCAACAGGAGCAGCTGCAGGGTATGCTGGAGCACAGGATAGGTCTGCACCTGGAGCATGATGGGTAAAAGGAAGAATAGGCATGTATCGATGCGTGTTGAGGGAGTGAGTATGTGTATGTGTGTGTGTGTTGTGCGAGAGTGAGCGAGCGAGTGTGCAAGAATTCATGCGTGTTTCTCACCTGGTTGGGACACATTCGCAGCCACAGCTGTGTGGCCATCCTCAGTGCAGACAACACACACTGTTCCTCGGAGGACGATTCCACTCGAACCACCATTAGGAGGGATAACAGCACCGTGTTCTGGAGACAGGAGAAACATTATACACACACCACTTATTCATATTTTCCATTTAAAATTTTAATGCCTTCCAGACTACAGTCCAGATTATTTACTTTAGTTTTCAGTGTGTGTGCAAACAGTTACTGGGCAATATGACTGTCACCATGGCTCTATCAATCTGAATCAAATTCTAAAACTTCTCAAGACCAAGAAATAATTTTCCAAACTTTTCCAAGCTTTCCATAAAAGAAAAAGAAAGATGACAAATTGGAAAACAGCCATTTCTTCCTGTATGGTGTACCAGATAGTTGGGTTTTACCACATCTGGGCAATCAGATAGGAATGTTGTCAGCAGCAGGAACTACTAAATTTATCGTCCACACCTTCCTGTAAGCACTTTTCTCTTAATCATTGTATTGGCTTATGCCCCAAAACCAACTCATTTGGTGATTTCAGTGTTTTTGCACAGTGGCAAAACAAAGAAGAACAAAGAAGAGCAAAAAAACAACACAGGATAAAATATAATTACTAGAAAAATGTTTACACAAATCAGAAAGCAGTGATAAAGTAAATAGTCTGGGCAGTCTAGATATAAAATGCCTGACTGGTAGTTTGAAAGCACTGTACAAATACTGTAAGCATGGTCTGGCTCTCACATGACTAATCTCTGATTTTTCTATGGAGAGAAGTTGCAACAAAAGCCTTATCTGTCTGGTTTGTCCTCAACCTTGCAAACAAGCTTATCTTACTCCCACTTTTGTTTAGCATCACTTCCAGAGGTCACTGGTCCTCTATCCATTCCCTCTTCACTTCACAAGGACAGAAACCCTTAACTGAGACACCTTCATTCACAATACCTTGCCCTTGATGTGTATACTACCTATTTCTCCCTATCTATTTAACGTCATGGTCACAAAGAAAATAATCGCCTGTCCACAGTCCTCCACTGTTGCAAATCTGTCGTCCTCACCACTTTGTCCACTTGTCCCAGTTTGTATCCTCCATTCTGCCAGTCAGTCAGGACTTTTTGAGAGAGTGCGATGACGTCTGTCACTATATGGAGGCAAGTGTCATGGGAAAGAGCTCTGAGGAGGATATGACGCCACACTGCAAGGTTCTCCATCTGCGAGGGTGGAAAACGCTCCACCAGTTCCATCTGAAACACAAACACTTTAGATAAAGGGAAAAACAATAACCTTATGACACATGCCAATGATTTTGCACAGAGCAGTGTGGATTTGTTACCATGAACAGGCATCAAGAGCGACCAGACAGAAGAGCTAAGCTAAATTAGTTGTTTTCTCAGACTTGGGAAAGATGAGATGATTTAGGAAAAAAAATCTTTTTGTGTGTGTGTGGCGAATGAGTTTTTCTTGAGCCACAATGCTTCTGGAAAAATGAAACTCATCACAAAGCATGCATGATGCAATAAGAAAAATAAATAAATAAATAAATAAAAATAAAAATTGAATTAAAATAAAATTTAAAAAAAATAATAAATAAAAATTAAGAATTCCCAAAGTATTCATTTTACAATGATTTGACATAGAGAAAAGCAAGCAAACCTTACCATCTGTGATGATATAACTAGCAACTCTTTGGTATATTCAGTTGATGAATTACAAAAATGATTATTAAAAATGTAACTGAATAATTCATTTCAACAATATTTTTTTTTCATCCCTTTGATTCTGGTGAGTCTACTCTACAAAGTATGCACATTATCCATTGCCAGTGCCACATCTCCAACATTTTTCCTCTCAACTTTTCAGTTGTGGTTTCTGCTGTTGGAATAGTTTTTTTTTTTTTTTTTTTATGTTCGCGTACATCAACATAAACTGTTAAAGATGATATGAATAACTAGGGGTATTCTGTTTTAGGGTGAATTTCATCACAAACACAAAAGACTGTTATACATGAGGTCTGAAAATGGGCTTTCGGTGGTGTTTCATAGGTTTATGAAAACCCTTCTTTCAGTTCTGACCTGGTGGTTCGGTGTCATGAGGAACACCATGCGTCTGAGCAGCAGGCCCAGGTGGGACAACTGGTAACACTCACTGGTACATGTTTTCACCTGAGTGAGGAGAGGGACAGAGTCAGTGTGGAGGCTCAGGGGGAGCAGAAGCCCCGGGTCATGAGGGAAAGAGAAAGGTGAAGAGCTGAATAGGGACTGGTATGGAAATGTGTGACTTTCGGCTTAGCCTGATGCCATGTTATGACGCAACGGGTTATGGACAGGTGTCACAGTCCCCCCCAGGTCCAACAACACCAATTGTCACCTCTGTTGGGGTGCCACAGAGGACAGGGTAGACCGCCTACCAACCTCTAGCCCCACAGAGAGATTAAGGGATTTAGAGTTATTTTAGAGCGTGCCCAGGAAGAGGTCATCAACATGGAAAAAGGTCAAGTTTCCTGTGGTCTGTCCCTAAGATGTCGAGGGCCAAGGTTTCACATTTGAGGAAGCAGGTCAATCCACTAAGTCTACATATTGTTATGAGTCTTCTAAAAATACTGATAATATTGATTCATATTCATGTCAGGAAACAGGCCTTTGTGGTCTTGTGTGCTGGGCTGCCCTTCAATCAAATCAGACCTAGACATATTGACTGAAACTATGTATCACAGTGGAAAAAACATTATGAATATTCACTATGAGTTCATATATCACAGACTTGGGAATGTGACTCATGTATTTCTGAACCACAAATGTTCAAGATGTTTCCTGTGTTCTCGTGTGTTGTCTTGGTGTCTAAAGAAGGTGAAAATTCAGCCACATTCTTTTGGTGTTGACCCACCAGTTGAGCAATGAGGAGGACATGATGTAGACAAAGTTCTGCTGTCCCATACCTGCGGACAGAGGTGACATGATCAAGAGTACATTAAAACAGGAAAAAAATTTACTGTCAGACTTTGGTCAAACACTAGTTGCAAATATTTTTTTTTTTTTTTGTGGTTTCTATTTCGGTTTTAATCCCTATAGGGCTAAAATGTAAAGTTTATGACATACATTAAGTACCAAAAGGTTTCCTCTTTTGGTAAATTATGGTGTTCCCAACAGGCAAAAGTAAACACCAATAACAATCTGCAACAAATATTTCATCCAGGAATCTACTGTAGGAAGAGATGTGTGGTAACAGCAACAGAATTATTTGTCCTTCTCACCGTGCTGTGAAGCACCACACATCTGTAGCCAGCAGAGCAGTCTGAGTATCAGTCTGCAGCACAGCCTTAAGCAAACAATGTTCCTGGAAAAGAGAAAGGGAGAGAGGAAGTGAGAGGAAGGGAAGCTAATAATGGAGGGAGATTATCACAAAATTACACAGAACTAGAGAAAATGAAAGCAAAAAGCAACATCAGCAACAATGAATGACAGGAAACTCTGCACTGTACCACCGCTGATGGGGGGAATGTGATTAGCGACTAAAGGGAATAGCTTTAACAGCTGTGATCTGAAAGGTGGCTTCCCTTGAAGTAAACGTCATTTACCAAGTAACATACAGAACATCTACCAGCAATGCTGACAAAAAGAAAAAAAAACATATTTCCTCTGCCATACAGAGTGTCTGTGTGTTTGCTCCTCACCAGCATGGTGAAGTACCCGTTGGGGAGTGCAGCCACATTGGCACAGAGCTGTACACAAACGTGGTGGTGCAGAGTGACCTTGCTCTGGGCCTGACCCTTCATCATCACCCCTGGCAACAGCACCGGTACGTTACGCTCAACACAGCAACGCCGGAAACTATCAAACACAGCCTGGAAGAGAGGGAGCCTGGAGGTGCAAGCAATTGTTCGTTACAACATTAGGCCTTTAACAGTGTCTTGGAAGCTTTTGAGACATTTTGGCAGCCTAAAAGATGCAGTCAGGTACAGCAGAGGATGACTTTATCTTGTCAGTTTAGTGATGACATCATAATGAACTGCCGTCTGTATATTTCTAACATTTATTTCTCTACCTTACATATAAAATTAATTAAAGAAATGTTATGTTTGTTAATGCATTTAATGCAATTTTAAACCCAGTCACAACATAGTATTGTACACTATTAAGAGCTTCTTTATGTTTGAGGTGTAATTTTCTTGTCATAAATAAAATACCCCACACTGTTGCTAAAAACTTTAGTGAACTGTAACCAAACCTCAGACCATTTCTGCAACATTACAGTGCAAAATTATCAAAGAGCCATTTTGACATGAATAACAAAGGTGTTACTGATGATATTATTTAAGGGTCAGTTCCATTTAGGTCTAACAGAGTCAGGGTCCTGGTGTTGTTCATGCTGCCTTACTGGAAAAGCTCTGATACACTGAAATGGATTAGAACTTGAATTAATGTCATTAACAACACCTGTGTTTACCTGCTCTTGCATGTAAAAAAAAAAAAAAAAAAAAGCCTGCTGCAACAAAATTACTGTCAAACTATTGAACTTAAGCATTGCTCTTACCTAGGTGTCTCTTCTGAGAACTGGCTGCCTTTGTACCAAAGCTGCAGCACCTCCTCTGGTTGGGATGCCAACTGACCCAAGACGCTCACCAGCAGAAGACACTGAGGAAGCTCGCACTCAGGACTAAAACCTGCGCACAGACAAACAAGACAAAGGTCACTCAAAAAAAGATTACGGCTGAGACAAAAACAGCACTGATAATTTTACTATAACTACATCTAGAATTGTGCCGTGTGTATTTTGTTGGCAAGTCTGCAGAGTTATCAGGTTATCACTGCATTCCAACTTGTGGCAGCAAAGGACTAAAGTCAGCAATCTAATGTCCTCAAAGGTCAAAAGGTTGTGCATGAGAATGTAATGACTGTGAGAGAGGCTAAGAGGAAGGCCATCCATTACCCCTACTGCACTATGTGAAAAAGGGGCAAGCTGAGGTCAGGCTATCATTCTTACGCTGGTCCTGCTGGAGGACGGCCTCAGCGAAAGGCCGCAGGGGCATCAGCTGGGACAGCAGGGCTTCCATAGGAACCAGCGCCGCCACTTTCAGCTCCTCCGACAAACGGGAAGGCAGCACTGGAGCACACAAGCTCGGAGGAAACTTGCTAAAAAGGGCATAAGACAATCCTAATCTAAGAATATATTTATCTGCATTGCTCAGTGTTTGTCAACAAAAACGATTAAGGTCTATGTCAGATTTTTCAATTTACAAGAGTGCGTTTACCTGATGACCTGGAGGTAGAGTTGATGAAAGCTGCTACAGTACTTTGTCAGAAAAGAGTTGAATTCCTATTATGAGGGTAAATGTTACAGAGTGTCATTGTTTTAAATTGTAAAGCAGACATAAAACAACAATGGAATTAATTTAGGTAGTACGTAGTATTTTCAAAGAAAGAATAGGGCTGGAAGATGACCCTGATTTGTAGTACCTTTATGTAATGAACTAAAGTGTTGGCAAAGAATCTGCACATCTTTGTGGTTTTTTGGAACAGCTTGTATTCTGGGCTTTGTGTCGCATCCTTAAAAAAAGAAAAGAGAATGAAATCAGCAGGTTGTCAAAGCCCACGTCTACCAGGGACTCTTTCACCTCTTCTTGCCCTGACCTTACGCTCACAAACACAAGCCTGACTGGGTTCTGAGTACAAAGGGGTACAACACAGGAAAAGGTCCTCATTTGTCTAACATAAAAAATGCCTAAATGACACAGAAATATTCATTACTGTGGCATCTCAGTTTAGTAAAAAGCAGCTGTCACAGGCAAAAACACATTGCATACTGTATTCTCCTGCATTTACTAAACATTTTATGCTTTAAGCTGACACTCATTCCAGTGACTTACAATAAACTCAAATGAACAATACCTTTACATGGCTAAATCACCAACGGTGGCAAAGGTGCAGAAAATAAGGGCAAAAGTCATAAATAAAAAACACCATTCATAGGGATCCAGTGTGCAACCATTTAGACACATTTTGCAACTATTCTTAGATGCCATGAGGAAAAAAAAACATAAAAACATGTCATACTTGGGCATGGCAAATTTAGGACTTCTGCAATTGTTGTTTACATTGACGATGATGGAGGAGGGATGATTTTCTAAACAGGTAGGTGAACCAAAACATAAATAGGTTAATGCAAATATAATTAACACACATGACGAACAAAAAAAAAAAAAAATTGGGGATAAATATCTTTTTTAAAAAGGGAAATTATCTTGATCCCATGTCATTGCAGCTGCAAAACACTGATATCATAACAGGGGTAAGAGAGGGACAAGCCAGGCTCAATACATGAGGGAAAGCACAACATAAAAGGACAGGAAGGAGATCAAATTTGTCCTTGTTCCTTTGAGGAAAAGGGTCTGATTTATCTTCTGCTGTTGGCCTTGTCACTTTGCACTGTTTATCGTTCCAAAAGCACGTAATGTTATTTATTTTTCATCTTTTGCTCTGTGATAACTTTTTTAGTTCTTTGTTCAGGAGGGCCAAGCGTGCAGTCAGCCAGCTTTCCTACCTGTAGCCCAGCATGTTTCATCTGTTCAGCCAGCTCCAGGCAGCTGCTGAAGGAGGCAAGCAGGTTATCACACAGGCTTCTGCTGATGTCACCGTGACGGAGATGTTCCTCCACCAAAGACTGGTGCTTTAAACTCTGTCTGAACATGGTACTGGTGGTTAAAATCAGTCAATAACTGAATAAACCATTCAGTCTGCCAATTACTTTGAACAAAACAACTGTTCTAATATGTCTGAGTTTGAAAAAGGTCAACATGAACATGTATGGTACTGACTTGATGATGAATCTCCATGTGTTGGCATGCAGGGCGATGTCCAGGTTGGAGATGATAGAGCAGATGTCCAGAAGGCTGTGAATCACTGAGAAAGATTGAAAAACATCTTCAGTGAAAGGATGACTGCCCAGGAGGTAGAGTAGTACAATAATGTAAAGGGTAAATAAAAAATTGAAAACTTGGGATGCATTATTTTGGGGGAAAAAAAAAACAAAAACAAAAACCTGACATTGCTATATCTTTTTTTTCTGCGATACGTATTCCAATATGAAAAAAATACAGGAAATTTCGCCAAATACATGCAGTGTGTTATTCATGTCCAGATATACAATTAACAATCATAATTTTCTTCCTCTGGGCATTTTATAAGTCTCTCCTCTTTGAACACATCAACCCTCCCTACTTCTACCACACTTGGTTCAGCCCTCTGCCAGAAGAGCTTGGACTCCTCCACTTTGGTTTCACATATACAACTCATGGACAAGTGGAGAGAGAACAGGTGGAGAGGTATTTGGGAAAAGCAACATGTTTTTTTTTTTTTAATAAACTTTACATATGGACATATGTGTCACAGCTGTGTTATTTAAATTTAAGCTAACATTTCTAACGATGTTCAAATGTATGCTTACTCTGCGTGGTGGAAGATTAACACATATAGCTCGCACCAAATACCAGCAGACGGCCTGGTGCACTTGGGGATGGTACAACTCTAACACTAAACCAACACATAGATTTATCTGTATGCCCGCAAGATTTAAGCACAGGTAGATCTGGACAGTGCAGGTTTTGTGTGTGTGTGTGTGTTCTGTGTGTTAAGAATTTACATTAAGTGATGGACCAGCTCCGAGACAGTAACATTTTAACTTTTAACTAGCACCGGGATGAGGTGCTGCTGAACACACTCAAAAGCCGTCTCGCATAGTTGAACACCTGCCTCTAGCATCCAGTTGACATTACCAGTGACAGGATCCATGTCCTGTGCATGTTTACAGGCAGGTAACATGCAGACTCTGCATGGCCAGCAAGTTCACTATGTGCTCTGGTTACGATGTGCACTTGATCAGTTTATAAATCGACCGAAATAGGCAGAATTAATTCAGGTTGTGGCTGGTGGTTAATGGGGCCTACTTTGGTTATTTGAGAAAGTGATCAAAGGCACCCCTTTAGCAGAGCCTGCATGTCACTAGCAACAACCCTTACATCGGTCTAAATGTTATGTTCTATCTCACAGATTCTTCATGTAGATTAGTCATGAGAACTGAGAACCTTGCAAGTTTTCCTTTTGCATCAAGCAACAAAAAAATTGCAGCATAATGTGTTTGAGTTCATTTGCCTTACCTGAGATTGTATGTCCTGCAATGTGGTTACTGCACATGCACACATCACAATGTCGATGATGAAACGATATATTGTGCAGCGCTACTGGAGATATGCACACATACAAACCTGTGACAATGTCAGAGACCTCCTCCTCTGAGGCATTACTGTTGAGGGACATCCTGTCCAGCATCTCCATCAGGCCCTTCTGGAGGGAGTAGGCTTCCCTGAAGAGGCCCTGCAGCAGGTCAGCCACCAGGGACAGGCGACCACAGTAAACCACCTCGCTCTCCTGAGGACAACATGGCACACACAAATAGGTTAGGGCTGCACAGTTTGCTGTGAATAACAACATTAGACAACATTTGAATATACTAATTAATGAACTATAATGAAACATTTCAATTCACTTGGAATGCTGGCTGTAGAAGAGAATGGTCAAAATGATAATTGCAGAGAGGCCTACGAATAATTCAGGTGACGAATTTTGCTTCACACTCCATATTGATAATCATGATCCAAATATCCATCATAATTAATATTCAGTAATAATGTTAGCCATAATTGTGCAAACCACATTGAGGTGCACAAAAACAATGCAGACAATACAGAAAAGCTTCAATATAACAATTGCACCAATAGTTTGCACTTGTTATTGTCAGTGACTAACTAAATACGCTCACCTTGCAGTGCTGGAAAGTGTCCCTCAGAACTTTGAGGATGCAAGAGGGTAGGGAGCGGATGGCATCCAGGTCAGGAGCTTCCTCAAATGAGCAAACATGACGCACACAAGTGGACAAGGCATCTATTATCTGCACCATTGCCTGAAACAGACAGCAAGATGTCTTATGTCATGAAATAAACACATCATAGACCATAATGACGCAACCTTAGAGTCCTGTGTAAAACAAGAGGAGAAAACCTCAGCCAGCAAGAGTTGGTGGCGTACCTGCAGAATGTTCCTTAGTAGGGTCCGCACTTCTGTGTTTTGACTGGACAGGCCTGCAACTTGGTTTGAGATCTCTTCCAATAGCTTGTCAAACATTTTGGCCACCTGCAAATATTCGTAACACACTTTAGGGCAGGGATCAATTAATTTCCTATGTAAGATGTAAAACACAGCAGAAACGCCCAAAAAGTATTTTTTTTTTTCTAAAATGTGTCTCTGCAAACAGGAGAAGAAATCTGACACAAGTCAAAGATAGTTACATTTTTGAGACAATCTTTCTGCCAGTTTAATGAAAAATAATTCCCTGTGGAAACATGGTAGATAGAAAAAACAAAAATATTTTTAGAATTTCTAAGACACAATTTAGGCTAAGTCAAATGTTACATTAACTGCATTTAAGACTTTTGAAAGACTTGAGGCCAACCTGTTACTAAACCAAGTCTGGTGTTTACATTCACATTTTGGGTTATTAAAAGAATGTGTTCATTATGTCATTATTCACCTTTGGTAGGACCTTAGAGAAACACTCATTCTCCAGCTCTGACAAACCAATATGAGGGAGGAACATGTCTGTGATTATCTTCAGTATACCTGTAGGAAATACTTATGTTATTATGAAGCATTCGAGCTGAGTGAACAGGCCAAACTATTAGGTCATACATAACCACAAAATAATAAGCCATTTTTAACTACAGAATATGCACCAAAGAGACTTACGTATGTGATCATCCCAGCTCTCAGACTCATGATGCAAAGAGTACAAACTGTCAAGGAAGACTGTGGCATCACAGTGAGTTGATTTCTATCTTGCAATTTAAATGTGTTACTCTTGCTACCATGCTAGCTACGTCAACACTGCAATAGCAATGTTTAGAAGTATAAATCATCCATTACATGAGCAAAGCAATGTGTTTCTACAGTTTCTCTCTGCATTTGAGAATTTTTGGTTAGTGTTCAATATACTTTATAACAACCATGCTGCATAGGCCATACCACTCTTTAAATTCTTCACAATATTCTCTGTGATGAGTGGGTCTGAGTCTACATCTTTCCATGATTTCAACACACTTACTTCAAGAGCTATAAATTTCCAAATTCTCATTTCCTGTGCAGAAACCCTGAAACCAGAGGAATCACTTTGAGATAATGGCATAGAGTGGCTTAAGGGAGGATATGGTGAGTTTGGGCAAGACAGATTTGAGCTCCTGGCGACAGGTGTCCTGACTCCACTGCAGAACCTCCTCCAGCAGAGTGGTCTGAGACATACTGCCAGCAGGACCAGGTCAGAGCAGCTGTGCACACACAGGGACATATACTCAGCTTTTAAACACACAACGAAGCAAGCAATACACTGTGTTACGCATGACTCTGAGACAAAACGACACCACAAATTAGTTCACAGATTTATGTCCATTGTAGACACATGTGGTGTAATAAAAAGGAGTAGGGGCATGGTGTAGTGCTGGCAACACAACTAGATTGACATTAGATGTGCGACCATAGCATTGTACAAAACAAAACAACAGAAACGCTTCCTGAATTATCTGAATCCAGCGCCTGAGTCCCCGCTGACATTTTCATATTAGTGTATTAAGGGTAGTAAGGTAGCATTAGTGTGGTTTGACTCTGTGTTTTGAACTACTGAAATACTGTGGTATAAAACGTTTATCAATAGTTTCGCCCAACAGGCTGATAATACAGTTAACATGTCGCTTATTGAATAGTAACCCGCTGGTTAGGAAGGCATACTCTGCCCCACCGACCCGTTTGTTTTGCTAGCGGTACTTTCCGTTAGCGAGGAGACGTTACGTAGCGTTAACTTACCAGAACCACAAGCCGTTCGTCTCTATTCAAAAATATGAATTCCTAGTTCGGAGTTCTTACATTACAACTTCTGTTTACACCTGATTTTGTACTTTTGTTAGCGGTTAAAAGTGCAAAAGACAGCGAGGGAAAACGTATACAACATCATAGCAGTGCTTTAGCAGTCATAACGCGCGCGGTTGTTTGAGTCGGATGTGACGTGAAGGACAACCATAGTCATCTAACAGCTCTCTGATTGGTCAAAACAATAAAGGAGTTTGACGTTGAACCAATCACATGCTTAAAAGACTGCACAGTGGTGAAAATAAAAACTCGCTTACATAAATTGTTCATCAATAAACAAGGACCTGTTTTTACGTAGTTCATTGAATTCATGGTGAGCTAAGTCAAAACAGAGCAACAATGTACATTAGTCTGTGCATTATTTTCTTGATTTAATTGTGTTAATTTGTTGTTGGAAAAAAAAAACATTAACATTAAAAAAACTTTGCTTCCAACCACCTGTGAAAAGTTATGATACAAGCATCAGGCCTGCAGTCATCATCAGACGATGGTTCCTTCAACTTGGAGGAACCATTGAGGATGGCGCCTCATTTACAGTAGTGTTGAGCAAGATTACAGGTAAAGCACAATTAAATAATAGTCTGCCATAATAGTAATAATAGTAGGCCACAGAACAAAAAATATATATACTTAGAATGCAAACATCTATGCACTAAGACACATGAAAAAATTAAGTTCCATCATAAAAGAAAAAAACCTCATTACAATCAGTTTTGGGTCCCATCATGTTCACTTTTGAAACTATTTTGTTTTGCTATTCTGCACCAGACAGTTATTATATTATATTAGATTAGATTAGATTATATGTTGCATGTTATGATGAGCCATAGGACACTGTAATCAGGTCACACATTCTAGAAAATGAGAGGGAAAACTGAAACTACAGGACAATAGCAGGAGTGTCTAAAAGACACCATATGCTGTGTATTGAAATGTGTAGTTTCCCAGTTTACATAAAACCTTGTCTTGTAGAATCGTAGAATTTGTAGAAGTGTCCTGCACTTTGTACATGGCAAGTAAAAGCAGGTGCATGGCATTTTGCTTGTACAGATTGCGCTAGTTTATTTGTTTCACACACATAAAGACAAAACACATGAAGGAAATACAAAAGTACATGTGAGGGTTTGGTAGAAACCTGTAATGACATATATGAAAACCACACCCAAAAGACATACAAAAAAGTACAAACATATAAAATCACCACTACTTTTTAAATGAATGTGTTCAAGAATTATATTAGACTATAAAATAAGTGTAGAATATTAATTAGAAAATACAGAGAAGCAGGAGTATTGTCATATTTACAGTATGAACAGCCATTACTAGTGATCATTATTGTTCCAAATCAAATGTTTTTGACAGCAAGGCATTTCTAAGTCTCATTTTCTACATGGACAATGACACAGAGGATGCCATAAAATGTGTATTTTCAATCCACAATACAACCCCATGATATTTGTACCCTCTCTGTCTTAGTGTTCCAGCACTTTGAGCAGTGGGTAAATAACAGGCTACAGTTTTGCTTAAGTCTTTTTTTCATTAATCCAATATAGCAGGACAGTACACCCAACTTTAACATACACCTCAGACTTGTAAAGTAAGGCAGATCAAAATTAATAAAAGATGAAAAAAAAAACTTTTATAATCTAATGGATTAACTTTAATATCAATGTATCTTTTTTAAGAGATAACACTTGTAATCATTGAACCTACAAGCAAGGATCAGTGAAAGACAAACTTTCATCTTCCATCCTTGATATTGCTTTCAGTTTCCTTTCCTGTCAAACTGAACAAAGTGTTTAATCCCTAATGCAGAAGCTCTACTCCAGGCTGCTGATCCACTGTCACTGGCCTAACATTACTGACAGAGTTGCTGGAACAAGCAATGTTTAAAACCGGAGTTTAAGAAATCAGTGACTTAAGGCCAACTAGACAACTGTCTCCTCGGATGAGGCAGGGGCAAGTATGTCATGAGGAATTTTTGAATTGTATTTAAATCAGTACAGGAGTGGTGGTCTTTCTGCTTTTGAAGTCTCTGGAAATTCTCTTGGCTGCAGCCTTAATGACTTCATGTAATCAGTGTATAGAAAAGCCATTGTTTTACAGATAAGATCTTGAGTGCCAAAGTAAACCATCTTCCTTTTGCTTTTCCTTTGTTCCCGGCAGCCCGAGGTGTTGCTTGCTGCTGCTGCAGGAAAAGCCTAACTTCCTGTTTAGGAAGTCAATATACATCGGCACTCCTTCAGATTTCAGTAATCACTGGGGACCTGTTTAAATGATGCTCACACTGAGAAGGAAATATCAAAATCCCATTTGATTACATTTCAAAACATGTAATATTGTAATAATATTTCATGGTGCAAATCCAGTGGCATTAAAGTTAAGTAAAATAGGTTAGGGTTAGATTGATGTTGTATATCAGTTTGTCAATATTTTGACTTTGTTGACTTTCGTTTCTGCTGGTTATCAACCAGTCATTCCATTCACTATCAGTATGAAGGAAATTCCTGCACATCCAAACAAATTCTTCATGTGAAGGTCAGACCTCCCCTTAATGAAGAGTAAGTGTGGTTGGCCACTCTCCCTTGAAGAGCTGATAACCCTAAAAAACATGATTTTTCTGGGTATCAGTGGAGGGTTTTAGTGTCCCATGATGGTCTAACAGGCTTTAACACCGTGCCAAAAACATAATTTTGATGAACACATGCTAATGGTAATTGTTTGGAATAATGTAGTCAGATTTAAAGGCGTTAAACAATGGCATAAAATGCATTTACCAGTTTCAGTCTAGAAATACTATAATCTGCCTTCAAAATTAGTCAAATCCTAAAATAAACTGCTATCGCAAAGATGGAGAGCTTGATGTTGTCAGGAACACAAAGCAAATCTTTACAAGTTTGTATCTGACACTTTATTCATCTCCATGGGGAAACTGTTTTCACTTGTCCCTGTCTTAGAGGTTAAGTGCAGGAACAGCCATACAGCAGCACTTATACAGGGCTTGTAGGCATGTCTTGTCTTGCTCAAGGACACACCAGCTGGGCAGATGTTACACGACCTGGCTGTCAACTCCAAAAGACCTCAACGAATACCTTGGAAGTTGGTCAGTTAGTGGTTTCCTAGAAAAACACTGTTAAACTCTTCTCCCTCCTGTGGTGAACTCCCTGTTTGCAGATAATAGAAAGGTTATCCGTATGCAAGAAACTGGCGCCCGACTTGGCATGGCCACTGGAAGGAAGATGCCTTTTCTTTTGTTGTTGTGGAGGTCGCAGGGGCACCTGCCAGGATGCAGTCAGAGTCGCAGGTCCGCTGATGAGGGTCACGCTAAGTGGAGCTGTTTTTAGTGTGTCTAGCTAATTCTGTTCGTGCAACGTGAGGCATTAACGACCACTCCTTGAAATCAGTCTTTCATGTAACTAACAAGAGGTTGAGTCACCAAAAAGAGAAAATATCAGGGATCTGAAGCTTCTCGGCTGGAGTACCAACTGAACCATAAAGAGCCAGTCAATCCCATAAACCACCCTGAATTTACTCAGGGCACTTCAGTCTTCATTTTCGTTTTTTAATTTTACAGAGACAAAGCATTTTGTGGTTGTCCAGAAGTACATGAAAGACTAAACTGAACATCTGATGATTCTTTAATTAATACTATCATTTGTTGCAAACTTTTTCATGTTCTGGATCCCCAAGTTGGCTTGAACTACTCTTGACCTCCACTTGAACTGATTTTGCCCGAGGGACCGTCATATGACAAGATATTTCATTTTTTAGATGTCATACTTAAACACTGACAAATAGATGGTTAAATTAAAACATAATCTTAAAACATTTCATGCATTTTTTTATCATAATCTCTAGTGACTGAAATTATAGTCAAATAAAACTACAACTCATTTTACTGAGGAGGCCACATTTACAAAACCACAGATATAAGGCATTTGTAACAGTATTGATTTAGTCAGTTTTAAAAGTCAGTTTAAAAAAAAAAAAAATGTTAAGAAGGCCTGAGATGAATTATAAACAGAGCCAATTCTTCCTGAGGCAGTGACAATACAATTGAACTTCACTGGAAATAAGCTCTTCACCTTTGTTGTAATATCTTGATTTATTTTTTATTGGCTTTGTCATTTTCTCCCAAGTCGAGTATTTTCTGTCTGAATAATACGAGGTTTGAAATGTGACATTTGGCCAAGGATCAGTCTTTTTTTGTCCACTAGGTTTCAGAAGACCCTGCCTGTGGAACCTGAGTTTCCAAAGTTCAAGTTGAATTTTATTTGGAGCTCTTAATCACAGTTAGTCTACGTGCTTTAATTTATCTACTTTATTTTCTTTGATGCACTGTTATTGTTACTCTTTTCACTGTAGTGCCTTTAAATAATAAGGAAAGCGCTTTACAAATAAAATGCATTATTATTATTTTAAAGGGCTGTACAGGCCTACAGTTTATAGGGCAAAAATGACACCCCTGACCTTTAAGTGACTTATTAATCCACATTTTTATGGACTGATACATGTGTTGATTTTACAGCTGTCAACAAAGCAATTTGTGTGTCAACTCTGAAAGTGCTATGAAGTTTATCATTATGACACAGAAATAGCCGTAAAAGCATTGGAAGGAGTTAGTAAAGGTCCTTCATATCTGTTGCTGGTTCCTAAAACAGTTACAATCTCTTTGAGTAACAGGATATGTTCAGTGATTCAGACTCACGTAACTCTTCCTGTATGGACTTTACGCTTGGCTCTTGTGGGATTAAACCATCCTGACACAACTGGTCTAGGGTCTACGTATAAACAAGAGAAAGTTAAAAGGGAGAATCATTTGTTGAATAAGGGAAACTATGTTGGCAAAGTTTATACATTTTGTTTTTGATGGCATCAGAAGATGAAAGTTCCAATCTTTAACAGGATAACTGGGCCAAGGCTTTGTGTAAACATATATTAGTGGCTCACATGTCCTTCACTTTGTCATATTTAACTGCTTCTCTTCAGCTAGTGGCTGCTGTTTTTCCAATAAGCCACTATTCACACAGCTGTCACAGAGTCGGCATGAAATAGAGGATGGCTTTATTTATCGGGTGTACAACAGAATTATGGTAATCATGTTCAAACTGAAATATGGACAAACTCTGGAAGTGAGATCAAAATTACTCCACAGGTTTTCGCCCTATTTTTTGTCATCAGACCAGGTGATCTCATAGTCACTGAAGGCACTCTTCAACTTCTCTGCTGACACTGCATGGTCTGCTTTGCCAAAGGCCTGAAAAGGGTTGTAAAAACACCAATAGCTCATTAAAACACTGCTTCCCTTGAAAAACACTTTAAATGTGTCTGCAAAATGCATTTTGACATCTAATCCACTGTACAAGTAACACACTGTTCAGAGTTAATGCACTTACAGTTGATTCACCAAACACCCTTAGTTTTTTGTCTTGGCTGTTGTGCTCAATCTTCCCTCCTCCAAGGCATTTGCACTCCATTCCCAAGGCCTCCATGGCTGGATTGACCTTGTCAAATATATGATCTGAAAAATCACACACAGTCTGGTTAGTTGCACTAAGCGGCCCTTGAACAATCAACAATTTATCCAGCAAGTTCAGACCGAAGTAAAGCTCATGTAAAATATTCTGAGTCCACAGCCTGCTATTAATAAACAGAAATCTGTTTCCTCCATCAGCCAAAGTAGCCTTTTACAGAATAAAGGCTGGTGTGCCTGCATTTCTGTTGATGTGTACTTATCTATGGCTGGGTGCACCATATGGACCTTAAGATATGGGTTAAACTAGCCTATGCTGCAACAGTCCACGTTATTTGTGTCAAATCCGTTTGCACGTCATCTGCAGCTGAAATACTGCATGATATCATAAAACAAGTGGCCACACGCAGCACTGCCAACTTACTGTGATACTCGGCACTTTTGGTGCCTCGGACTATATCTTTATGCACGCTGCCATCTTTCACTGTTATTCTCACTAGTATGTACTTAAAGGTTCCTTCTGGATCAATCTCTACATCGGGGACTTTAGCCAGAGTGTCTGCCATTGTAACTGTGGCGATACGCAAAGAGCCAGAGACCCTGAACACAGCTCTTCCGACCGCAGACAACATGGTGCGCCCGTACAACGTCCTTATTTGGATTAGGGCGTTTCTTTTCTCTCTTAAAGAGACATGCGCTACAGTCAGTTTAAAGGTGCAGTCAGCATATTTTAAAAGTCTGTTCTGCTGTTGTTACTGTATTATTTTTTTTTCTCCGCTGCAGACAAAAATGTTTCCCCCTCATAGAGATTTATGCTGCTTCACCAGTAGATCATATGAAATAAAAATAGGCTACTGAAAAAAAAAAAAAATCACAGTGGAGATGACATTTAAGACAGCGTTCCCCAACCCAATCCTCACGGACCCCCTGTCCTGCAGATTTTTGTTTCAGCTCTGCTCGTTCACACCTGATCCATTTCCAAGTTCAGCTTTCGTAATTGTTTTATTTAAATTCATAAATATTTTATAAATGTTACTCTAATAACTGCAAGAAATGGACTAATAGGCTACCTAGTCTGTACAGGCCCACTGTGATTCTGATTTATTTTCATGAATGAAAATATTTCAAACCTGCTGTATACCAAGAGATGCTTAGAAGAACAGTAGGGCTAAAAGTTGCTGAGTCTCACTTTCTCATGGCAGAAAGTTTTGTAATTTGCAGTTGCATTTTGATTCTTCAGTATACGTAACTTAAGTAAGCCACATAAAGGCCCAAAACGTCTGTGAGGTCCAGTCTGAGATACAAGAAAGGCCTGATATCAAAAGATTCAGTAAGGCTCTTTGTCTTCATATTACAGCTCTAAATCTTATCTAGATCCTTCTTTATGAGTAAAATGTTCATGTGGCCCTCAAACAGTTTATGGCCACACGAGGTAAGTGTCCCACCCACTGTCTGTAGACCAGAACCCAACTGTACATCCCTCAGACGTTACATATTGCTGTATGTGCTGGTACCTGTAGTGTATTTGTGTAAAATGAAAATGATGCACATACTCAGTAAATGTGTTCTTACTATGCTGTATATTGTTATATGAGATCTCTGTAGTGAAGTAGGTGATGAATTATTGCACACAATCAGTCATTGCAGTGACACTAACTGGCAAAAAAAAAAAAAAAAACTCTAACACACCCATGTCTGACGGTAAGTATGAATTGTCTGACAATAGCAGTTCCTCTGTAGCATGTAACCTCTATGGCCTTTTCTCAATTCAGTTTTAGATGGTAGTTTTCTAACATCAATAACCAAAAAGATGTAATATTACTTGTTTCATACAGTTTGTGTAAAAAAAAAAAGGCAAAATAAAAGTTTGACCACAATTTAAATGCTATTATTACCTTTATTATCATTGTTATTATTACTACTATTATTATTGTGATTGATTATTGTGATTTTTAATGCTGATCAGCACTTCCGAAGCGGCGTTTCAGTCTCTTCCAGATTCTGCTAAAAAATCCACGCACTCCCTTCTTCTTTTTCTTCTTCTGCTTGTTCTGGTCCTCATCTGTGGAGGTAAAAAGTACTGTGCATGTAGAGATGCTCTCATATGAAAGAGCACAGATTTGCACATAGATCATTTTTTCTCAGCTGACTCCAGTGAGGCTCCATAGCAACTTAAATACTTGGTGGTTTTAGTTTCATGGTATTTTCTCCTGATATCAAAATGAGCAACAACTCACCGTGACTCTCGACAAGCTCCACCCTGCCAACCTCAGGAGTCTAAAAAAAAAAAAAAAAAAAAAAAAAAAACGCACAATATTAAGCGATCAATCATAAATAAATACAAGCAACAAGAAAAGGGAAAGTTATGATTGATAATAAAACTGACTGTCTAACTTCAGTGCAGATATGTTTCTGTAGTATGATGACATTTTTAGGTAAGCAATCAGTTCTTACCTCATCACCACTGCAGGCTGACATCTGTGGAATGAGGTTCTCCTCCTGTGCAGCATCCTGAAGGAAGAATCAGAGAAAAACATTAAAAATGATTTAGTATGAGATATTTCATTCCCATAAGACACTTTCTTTCTTTTTTTTTTTTTTTAGATTTGGTTTGTTTCCTACCTCAAGGATGATGTGGGCCGTCACATTCAAGTCAGCAATCAGAGGCAGGGTTGCCCCCATCTCAGAATCCATGGGTTTGTTCTGCAGGTCAATCACTGTGTCCACCTCGGTCTCCATAATGACACAAGATGCTTTCTCAGACTGTGAACACAAAACAATTTCAAATCATTTTGATATAAAAACGTGTTCACAAATAAATACAAGCAACAAGAAAAGGGAAACTTATGATTGGTAATAAAACTGACTGTTTAACTTAAGTGCAGATATGTTTCTGTAGTATGATGACATTTTTAGTTAAGCAATCAGTTCTTACCTCATCACTGCAGGCTGACATCTGTGGAATGAGGTTCTCCTCCTGTGCAGCATCCTGAAGGAAGAATCAGAGAAAAACATTAGAAATTATTTAGTATGAGATATTTCATTCACATACAACACTTTCTTTTTTTAGATTTGGTTTGTCTCCTACCTCAAGGATGATGTGGGCCGTCACATTCAAGTCAGCGATCAGAGGCAGGGTTGCCCCCATCTCAGAATCCATGGGTTTGTCCTGCAGATCAATCACTGTGTCCACCTCGGTCTCCATAATGACACAAGATGCTTTCTCAGACTGTGAACACAAAACAATTTCAAATCATTTTGATATAAAAACGTGTTCACAAATAAATACAAGCAACAAGAAAAGGGAAACTTATGATTGGTAATAAAACTGACTGTTTAACTTCAGTGCAGATATGTTTCTGTAGTATGATGACATTTTTAGGTAAGCAATCAGTTCTTACCTCATCACCACTGCTGGCTGACATCTGTGGAATGAGGTTCTCCTCCTGCGCAGCATCCTGAAGCAAGAATCAGAGAAAAACATTAGAAATGATTTAGTATGAGATATTTCATTCACATACAACACTTTCTTTTTTTAGATTTGGTTTGTCTCCTACCTCAAGGATGATGTGGGCCGTCACATTCAAGTCAGCGATCAGAGGCAGGATTGCTCCCATCTCAGAATCCATGGGTTTGTCCTGCAGGTCAATCACTGTGTCCACCTCGGTCTCCATAATGACACAAGATGCATTCTCAGACTGTGAACACAAAACAATTTCAAATCATTTTGATATAAATACATGTTCAAGGCACCAAACATGCTGTGATGTAATGTGGAGACAGCCGTGATTTACCACAGCTTCCTTGTCAGCAATCAGCTCAGGAGCGTCCTCCGTCTGCTGCAGGAGCTCCTCTGCACACAGCTCAGAGCTCTCCTCAGAAATGTCTGCAGCTTCTTCCAGTCCCTCTTCCATGGCAGCCTCGCTCCCGCCATCCATGTGCTGAATGGCCAAAAGGACAGCCTCCCTGGCACTGAAGAAGCTGTCATCGTAGTCCACAAGTCTGAAAGACTGCAGCCTCTCAGCAAACCTGTTGTGGATCTGTGCCACCATGTCCTGAGCTGCAGTTTTGGACATACATTTCAGAAGACCGGAGGGGAAATACCCGAACTCTGACAGGCAAGGGGCCGCTGTCTCAGCCAGCAGTTTGCTTGTTTCGGCAACAGCAGCCTTGGCTCTGGTTGTATCAGCAGCAGCCCTGATGAAATCCTGAGTCTGGGAGTGTTGGCCATGAAGTTCTGGTTCCTCCAGGAGGAAATCCAGAGCTCTTGCCACTATCTCCACTACCAGGGTGTCAACATGCTGCTGAAGTGCCTTTTGCAGTGAGGAGACTCTGTAGTTTCTTCTGAACGATGGAGCAGCGTTCTGCAGCCATCTGAAGAAGGACAGGAGGACGACTTTGACATCCTTCTCTGCTGCGGGGCGGACAGCTGACAGGAGCATTTGAAGGCCCTCCAGTGTGATCTTCATGTGACAGGGAGAGAAAGAGAGGAAGAGTTCATGTGAGTTACTGTTACAGTGCAGCTGCTACAACACAGAATGCGATGAATTTAGTTTGTACCTTTCTGCCAAACTGCAGTGAAAGTTGCTGCTCTTTATGAAGCTCTGCCCAGAGCTCTTCCTCCATATGACTGAGGCAGTGGCGCCTCGCTATAGTCCAGGCCTGTGCACATCAGCAGCATGTTAGTCTCAATATGAACATCGTGTAGCTGTCGCTGAACATGTAAATAGAGGTTCTAGTATCTCAACTGAGGATGCTCTGTGTTATACTTACCAGTTCAGCTAGAAGCAATTCTTTTGCATCAGCCCTCTCTGCTATTCCCTGGAACCTTCAAAAACATGAAAGATTTTGTCATGTGTCTTTCTCAAAATGTTGCACCTTTTGTACCAGTTTGTAATGTAATATGTAATGTTATTTAACAAATGAAGGGTTTGACTCACTCCTCCAGGAAGCATCGTCCTGACAGCAGCCAGGCCTTCATGTTACCAACTGATACATGAGGAGGAACCTCTTCCTGCTGCTTCATGAGCAGGAACTGCCGCATGATCTTTTTCTGCAAGACACACACACAGTCTGCTTGGAACCGGAAAACACAAGACGCCCTCAACAAAATGCATCTTTACATTCCCAGTGAGTAGACCCACCTCTGCTTGGTACAGATCATGCTCCCTCTCTGAAAAAGAGGACGGTCTCATCAGCTGGACCTGCTGATGGACAAATTCAGTGTCCATGTGTGACACTGCTGGTTTACCTTGTGAGCAGAAGCAGAAAAGCATTCAGTTCATGAGTTAGATCATCATCAGCATCACTGAACACTACAGATGTCAGTCCACACCTACCTCACTGTGAAACCTGAACTGAACAAAGCTTTTGTCTCAACTAGCAACAAGTAAATAATCAGCTACAGAAAAGGTGTGTAGAAAGCTGAGAGTTGAAGGTTGACTGACATTCTGCCACTTGCACCCTCTGACTTCAGAATGTGTCATTGTGATGCAACAGTGTGTTGAATTTTGGTTTGGACACACGTGGGCACACTGCTGCACAGTCCACACAATGGCCTGTTTCAATTCTGCACTGTATATTGTTGTTTTTTCTAATTACAGGAAAGCTTTTCTGAACAAACTGTGCGAAATTACATTAACTAGCACCCAAAAACCTATGAACCATCACAGTGGTAAATTATTTAAAGTAATATTAATCACAGATTGTCATAACCAACAAACACAAAAACTCTACTTTTGACTTTCTTGATTTTATGTTTGTGCCAAATACTCAAGATGTCCAATCCCACAGATTACCATCACTGTCAAAAGTAAGAAATTACACAAAATGCAACATGGAGCACAGCACACCTCCTCAAAAACAACAACAACATTGTTTTCAGTACATATCATAGCATCAACCCTAACTACTTAGTTGGCAAAATGCACAATTTAAAGACATTTAGCTGAGAGGAAACAGAAAGAAAAATCATGTACAAACCTGCTGCAAGGAAAACTCAAGGTGTTTTGATTGCGGTGTTTTAAAGAAAATGTGCTCTGAAGGTTTAGACAGCTCAGCATCCACACACACCAAATGACTGATCCAAAGATCCACCACTCAGGTGTAGAAGGCATAGAATGTAGGCCAATATTCCATCACCACGGTGATGGGCCTGTTGTTGTCAGGATGAAGTGACCAATGAGACAAAACTCCAACTGTTCTTACTATTACAAACATAGTTTTATTAAATATATACAGACCAGATTGCAAGCATGAGGTCAGCTTTGGTCTAAGCTGTCACAGTTTTGCATGGTGCCAAATATGCCAGAGCAAAGACAAGATGAAACTCCTCGACAAGAACTTTTCCATATCATATATAGAAAATAAAATATTTGTGCAATCAAAAAGTCCACCATTTCTCTGCAGGCATTGTTGCATTTTATTTATTTGCTCTCTTATAAACGATACACACCTGTGAGCTACGAAGAATACTGAATCAAAGGAATCAGCTTCAATTTACCTTCCTACATGCTGGTTGCTCAGATATGCATTCAGCTGAGTCCTCATCTAAAAACTTTATATTCATAATGGTCTCAGTTTATTTTAATTTGTTTTTATTGCACATAAAAAATGCATAATACGAAAATTATATATACACAAAATATAGAGATTGGGAAGAGAAAACAACAACTTAAAAAGAAAAGTGCAGGAGGAGCCAAAAAAAAACAAAAAAAAAAAACATGAGACATGGAACATAAAAGCTAATACAAACAAATACATGGAAAATATAAGGGAAAACTCTTCACTATAAATTAATTTTTCTAATGCAAGGCTTCATCCATGATAGAGTCTCCAGCCGTATGCCAAGCAGCCACCAAAATATTTGTTGAGGTGTCCTTGACATTAAGCCTGGTCACCTTTGATGAAAGTTTAAGTCGCAATATCTAAAAGGGAAATTTCTCAATCTGTCATGACTCCTTATTTAAACGTCTTAATCAAAGTTTCAGGATACTCGTATCAGATTTTTGTTGTGTGTTAGTGTTGATTAGAAAAAGGGAAGTTTTAGTCAAGAGTGAGGGTGGAAAGGGTGGGTTGAAGGAGTCCGAGGGGCGGGTGGGGGGGTGGGGGGTGGGTGCTAGGCCGTATGCCTAGCAGCCACCAAAATATTTGATGAGGTGTCCTTGACATTAAGCCTGGTCACCCTTGATGAAAGTTTAAGTCGCAATATCTAAAAGGGAAATTTCTCAATCTGTCATGACTCATTATTTAAACGTCTTAATCAAAGTTTCAGGATACTCGTATCAGATTTTGTTGTGTGTTAGTGTTGATTAGAAAAAGGCACGTTTTAGTCAAGAGTGAGGGTGGAAAGGGTGGGTTGCAGGGGTCGGGAGGGGTGTGTGTGTGTGTGTGTGTGTGTGTTTGGGGGGGGGGGGGGGGGGGGGGGGGGGGGGGGGGGGGGGATCAGGCAGTTCCTCTGTGGCTCAGACAGGACGGATATGAACCATCACTTCTGGAAACACTGGCAGCCAGCAGGCGCCTCTGCTACTCCCTCACACTAGTAAAACACTTTTCCCATTCCCAGGGCTCTCATAAAAATACCAGTTAAGTGTGTGTTAACTGTCATTGCATTGTTTACCTTTCTTTCTTGTTTTGCTGAGCACATCCTTTGACACGAGGTGCCCATAAATGACAGTGTTAGGTAAGGTTTGTAAAAAGCAAGGACAATGCTGCATAGCCAACAGCCGTGTCACTGGCACTGGCACTCTTGACCTTCTGTGCATTAACTTGACACATGAACCATAATGCCAACCCATAATGCCAACCCCCATGGGAAAAGTTTCCTTTTCCCATACCAGCTCCACATCACTTCACAAACATGGGACCTCCTCATTAGTGGTGCCAAAGACTACATTCTTCGCTTTCTTTTGTACCGAATGAACAATGACTAGAAATAACCTGATAATAATAATAATCCCAAGAGCTGGAAGCAGCGGGAATACCCTTTGCTCTGAATGTCTCTTTTTTGCTTTCACTCTTGGTGTCCCAGACACGGTGCCTTATCAGCTCGCATGCGTTCACAGCTCCTATACTGACAATTTCCTGCATATCTGCCTCACACTTCCTTACATCCCACATGGGCTGTGTGTGTGCACATTCCCGAGGAAATGTATCTTCCTCATGCTGTGCCATTCATTTTTTTCCCATGTTGTGTATGCTAATGTGCCTAATCTGCGCTGCATCGCACAAAAACACTCAAAAATAACAATTAATGATGATGATATTATTACGATTATGATTAAGGTCACACTTTATTTGGAAAGTGCAGTGCTATTCTGAAGGGACTGCAATGTGCAATTAAAATGTCCACCAAGTTTCAGGTGATAAAAATCATGAAACGCTATGTATAAGTCCATTATTCTAAGTATTCAGTCAGTGGGTTAAAGTTAGTTCAAGCATCATAAATAGGGTCAAGTTAGGGTTGAGGTCAGGGTTAGCGCATGATAGGTAGTTGCATGCCAACATTAAAGTAAAATAAACAGTCAATACAATAACAAAACAGTAATCATAATGATAATAATGATGCTAATAATAACAATAATAATTATTATCCCTCCTCTTCTTTTTCTGCTTATTATTATTGTTTTTATTTATCAGAATAAACTAATGATTAAATTCCAGTATTAACGATTACGTTCCGCTACCAGACAGTGGGACCATAAAAGGAAAGATGGGAAAGTTTCCAGAGGGCGGAGTTGGGATGGGGGAAATTCCACAGAAAAGCCCAGGGATCATGATGGCTTCCAGGAAAAAAGTGGACCGGGGCAGTGAGGTGTATAAAAGGAGGATGCAGCGCAGCAACAACAGAATCATCTCATCCTCAGTCACAGACAGACTAAAGAAATATTAGAGCACGTGCTGCAGACCATCACACAGACCTTTGCAATGGTGAGTGTGGAAATTAAATACATCAGTAAATAGAAATTTGTGCCTTCATTGCTTGCTTGTGGTCAGTGAAGTATCATTTTTAACCCTCTGCCTTTCTTTGTCTCTTTGTCTCTATTTGGTTCCCCCAGGAGTTCTGCTTTGGATTTCATCAAGCCCGTGGATCTAAGATCTCTACATCATGGATCACCTTTATCTTTCTATACTCAAGTATGTACTGTTTATGTAATGCAAATCTAATGCAAATATCACATTTAGCATCCAACTCTCACTCTAGTCTCTCAACTATATTTTTCCCCCAGATATGACACTTTTGTTTGATTGATTTGTCTCTCTTTGCATCTCTATCCTTCCTCCTCAGCACTGTGTATGTGGACTAGTGTAGACTGCTGGTCCTACTACTTCTCTAACAACACCATGACTTGGCAAAAAGCTAGAGAGTGGTGTCAGGAGCATTACACAGACATGGTGGCCATCCAGAACCAGGAGGAGATCACCCATCTCAATAGCTGGCTGCCTAAGAAGGATGGGTACTACTGGATAGGGATCCGCAAGATCCAAAATGTCTGGACCTGGGTGGGGACCAACAAGCCTCTGACAGAAGAAGCAACCAACTGGGCATCAAATGAGCCAAACAACGGCAAAAACGGAAAGATAGATGGGAAAAACGAGGACTGTGTGGAGATGTACGTGAAGAGGTACAACGAGCCGGGCAAGTGGAATGATGAGAGGTGTTCAAAGAGGAAGACAGCCCTGTGCTATACAGGTGAGAAAATCCATGAGTACATTCATTTCACCCTTTGTGTTTTAAGCATCGGAGATACAGCACAAAAACTGTGCATTTGTGCAAGCCAAATGAAAGTAACCATCCTCTTCTTTCCCCAGCTGCCTGTAAGAACAACTCATGCCAAAATGGGGAATGTGTAGAGACCATTAACAGCCACAAGTGTGAATGCTTCGAAGGTTTCTACGGGGAGAAGTGCGAGCAAGGTAAGAAAACACAATGGTGATTTTTTATTTTTTATTCAATTGCAGCAACAAGCTTAAATGTCTAATTTTATTTTGTTTCCTTTGTTCCCAGTCGTCAAGTGTAACAAAGATGAGGTGACGCTCCCGGAGAAAGTGTCAGAAGTCAGTTGTTCTCATACGAACGGCGAGTACTCCTATGACTCCATGTGCCAGTATTCCTGTGAGGAAGGATACCAGTTGAGCTCATCAGGATCCATGAGGTGCACTGCCAATGGAAGCTGGTCAGAGCAGCCTCCTACTTGTGAACGTAAGTTGCTTTCTCTGAGTTTTTTTTTTTTTTTTGGTCCATAACTTTTCATCTCAGAAAAACAGCAGGGACATCGCCACTGTTATATTTAGAAAACATGTGATTCATTAAAGAGGGAATTTGTTGTAAAGTATTTGCTCCCGCTCCCCACAGTGGTGCAGTGTAAGGAGCTGTCGACACCAGAAAGAGGCTTCATGGATTGCTCTGATCCTCTGGGCTCCTCCAGCTACCAGTCCACCTGTGTGTTTTCCTGTGAAGAAGGCTATGTACTGGCTGGCTCCCAGTCAAACAGCCTGCGCTGTGAAGGGTCCGGACTTTGGAACGACTCACAGCCACATTGCGATGGTACGGACTCGATTTGTTATGTTATTTATTCAATGAGATTTTATAAAATGAATTGCCTGAGGTCAAGTTCAGTCTGAATGGAAAAGCCAAATCATTTTTAACAGGATGACGGTTAAACTTCTCTTTCTATTTTGCAGCTGTCCAGTGCCCTGCTCTCCAGCAGCTAGAGAATGGAGCTGTCAGCTGTGAAGGTGATGAAGACATCAGGTTCAGCTACGGGAATGCCTGCAGCTTCAGCTGTGCCCCGGGCTACCGGCTGGTGGGATCCAGCACAGTGACCTGCACATCAGCGGCTGAGTGGAGCAAGGAGATGCCTCGTTGTGAAGGTGAGGCCCTATTTCTCAGGTCATTCTCAACTCCTCTAAATATGAGCACCAAGACATTTTATTTTATTTTTATTTTGTTTTTCTGGCCTACAAGTTGTAAATTCTCCTTTCGCTTTTCTCTGTTAGCTATTACCTGCCCAAAACCAGAGGGAGCTCACCTGCTTACTCAGTGCAACCACCCATCCGATGAACTACGGCCAGAATCCACCTGCAGCTTCAGCTGTGATCCAGGGTTTGAACTGCAGGGGGCGCCCACTATTCAGTGTTCTGAGAATGGAGAGTGGAATACAGGCATACCAACATGCAAAGGTATGATCACATGCTATGAATGTGTGTCTTTAGAGCCACTGCTTACTCCTGTAGCCTCAGATGTTTTCACCACCAGGATATTTGTGATTTTGTGCCACATAATGACATCTTAGTTTCCTTTTTCTTTCAGCGCTGCAGTGTCCTCCTCCTGCATCTCCTGTAGGAGGCCAGATCAGCTGCGTGACCCCCTCGCTCTCCTCATCTATCTCTGCTGGGACATCCTATACACAGGGCACAGTCTGTACCTTCAGCTGTGATGATGGCCATGAGCTCCAAGGTGCACTCAGCATGGAGTGCACTCTGGCAGGCCAATGGACTTCCACCCCACCAACCTGCACAGGTACACGGATGAACTCAAGTTATTTGCAGAAGTTTATCTGGATAGTTAACAGTTTTTAGGAATTGTTTTGCTGTTGCATCACTAAAGCAGAATCTCCTCTATCGTCCTGTGATGGTTAACTCTTTTATTCCCTCTGTCTTTTGCAGCAGTGAGATGCCCCTTGCTCGAGGCTCCTGTTAACGGTGCTATCAACTGTTCAGACCCTGAGCTGAAATACAACTCTGAGTGCTCCTTTACATGCAACCAAGGCCACTCGTTACATGGATATGAAGTCGCCATCTGCGATCGTCATGGCAACTGGACCGCAGAGCAGCCTGTTTGCCAAGGTAAGGGTGAAAGAATAAGAGGAATATGAGGTTTGCATCCTTACGTTCCTGTGATCTTTGAATGGTCAAAATACCAGTTTGACATGTCTCATCTCACATTTGATTGTGTATGATCACATGCTATGAATGTGTGCCTTTAGAGCCACTGCTTACTCCTGTAGCCTCAGATGTTTTTACCACCAGGATATTTGTGATTTTGTGCCACATAATGACATCTTAGTTTCCTTTTTCTTTCAGCACTGCAGTGTCCTCCTCCTGCATCTCCTGTAGGAGGCCAGATCAGCTGCGTGACCCCCTCGCTCTCCTCATCTATCTCTGCTGGGACATCCTATACACAGGGCACGGTCTGTACCTTCAGCTGTGATGATGGCCATGAGCTCCAAGGTGCACTCAGCATGGAGTGCACTCTGGCAGGCCAATGGACTTCCACCCCACCAACCTGCACAGGTACACGGATGAACTCAAGTTACTTGCAGAAGTTTATCTGGATAGTTAACAGTTTTTCGGCATTGTTTTGCTGTTGCATCACTAAAGCAGAATCTCCTCTATCGTCCTGTGATGGTTAACTCTTTTATTCCCTCTGTCTTTTGCAGCAGTGAGATGCCCCTTGCTCGAGGCTCCTGTTAACGGTGCTATCAACTGTTCAGACCCTGAGCTGAAATACAACTCTGAGTGCTCCTTTACATGCAACCAAGGCCACTCGTTACATGGATATGAAGTTGTCATCTGCGATCGTTATGGTAACTGGACCGCAGAGCAGCCTGTTTGCCAAGGTAAGGGTGAAAGAATAAGAGGAATATGGAGGAGGAATATAAGGATTGCATCCTTACGTTCCTGTGATCTTTGAATGGTCAAAATACCAGTTTGACATGTCTCATCTCACGTTTGATTGTGCATCCACAGCTTCTCCTGCACCTCTGATGAGCCCCACCACCATAGGCATGGCAGCAGGGGGCGCTGTGACAGTGTCCGGCCTGTCCCTGGCTCTCTGGCTGCTGAAGAGACTGAAGCCAAAAGGAAAAAACAAGTTTGAGCTTAACAGGTCAGTTAAGAGACTTGGTCACTTGGTTCAGTTGTATTTTTCCTTCTTGCATAGCGTAAATACTCTATATTTCTGTGTTCAGCCGTAACGCTCATCTCCTTCTTCTGTTGTCTTTCAGCACGTCAGACATAGAGGACCCTCCACAGGTCTACAAGAACAGCATTGACAGCCTCATATAGAGCACAATCACAGGTAAATACAATGCATATCTTGCTGTCATTATGTCTAATTCTAACCCAAACCCAAATTTGTCAAGAGGTGAAGATGGTAGCAAATTTTAACATAGACTGTCTCTGTTTTTGCAGAATCCTTCTGAGTCCACTTTGATACAGTTGAGTCAACAACGATATCTGCAGGAAAGGACAACATGGGAGCAGCAAATCTGATTATTTAAAATAGTTTTACTTGTGTGTGTGTGTGTGTGTTCGCTGTTTGCAGGTCATAGTAATTCACGCACACGGAAATAAGTATGAATATGTCAGGGCCATCAATTCCTGCTGTAATGGTGGGAGAAAGAGCTTTTTTCATGTGTTTGGTGGCTGTACACTGTATACGTATGTACTGTTGTTCTGTAATGTCCTACAGACATACATGTCCTTCCAATGGGAGTTTTATTTTATTATTGAACACATTGTTCTACAGCTATATGTTTATACAGGAAAGGCGACTACTATTAGGTAATTATAGTTATAGAGTATTTTACAAATTTCAGAATTTTTCATGAGGTGTTATAATATGTGACACAATGTTGCATAATGTTGCAGGTTGCCATGTCTTTGCAAAACTGTGAAATACTTCAGCATATATATTTCAATATTTATGTACTATTTATTTAACAGCTGTGTGATGCATATGTAGTGTTTGTTGTTATTTCATTGTTAAAAATGTTGAATTCTTAATAAAATAAAATAAAAAAAAAAATCATCAGTCATCTCTGTTATTCGTTGCTGAACATGTATTGTCTTGCTGCATCCTGCTCAGTATTTATGGTCATTTCAAACATGCATAGAGTTCACACAACAGGAATCTGCAGTCAAGGTGGGCAAGGGGGCACCTGTCAGTCCCACACATATAATGCCAAGTTACACACACATTGCAATCACTGACTTCTGTCTCAACATGGCCTGGACACAGAAATTTCAGGTTTCGATGACTTAGCTCCTCTCAGGGCTGAGTCAGGCTGAACCCCCTCCACATATGGCATACATCCACATCCCGTCTGTCTCCATTAGCGCCTGTCTGCAAGGGTCCAGGCGGTCAGAATGCTTATATAACAACATGCAGAGGTTGAAGTCCATATTGCAGTTGCAATCAATTTTTTGACATAATTGCTATTGTTTGTTTTGCCAGATTTAGAGTTTCTTGTGTCAGCAGTTTGGAAGGGGCAGACACAGATCTGATGTCTCAGCTCAGGGGTGAAGCAGTTCCCACCAGCAGCACTGGCTCTCTCGGGCACTGCTTCATGTCACAACATACCAAGCTAGAGTGTCACTCACAACATAAACTAGGATATTCAGGACATCAGGGACTACGTGTATGGATATTATCTTATAAATGATAACTTCTCTTCTGTTCTGTCCATACATATTTAATATGTAGATATTTGGCAGATATATTTCATCATACATTAAGGCTATTCAAAGGTTTAAAGGTGAACGATCTATAGATATTCTATAGGGAGGTTAAGTCCTCTTAGAGGAGTTCATTCAATTCTATGTTTGGCATTGAGCTCATAGTTAGTGCTGCTGTTGTACTGGACTGCATTTCGTTGAGAGCTGTTTCTACTATTATGTCCCCCTCATTGTATATAAATAGGGAGGACAAAAAATTAGAAACACCTCTCAGTATAATGAAGTCCAACCTCACTACAACCTCAGTAATAAACATAGAATTAAATGTACACATTCTCCACAACACAAACTGAACATTATAAACTGTCTTAAAAGGTATAATTTATGTCAGAGCTGCTGCATTGAACTGCATTAGACTGTACAGGTGGACCTGATAAAGTGGTATTTTAGTGTATTTGACTTTTTTAGGGTATGCAGAGTTTTTTTTTCTTTTGTTATTTCTTGTGTTTATGTCTCTAAAGATTTATATTTGTCTCTTTGAGTGTTGAGAGATATATTTTGTGTAGCCTACTACTGTTCCTGTGCAATGTCTGGACAATGTGCTTATTTATTTCAGGAACTTACAGGAATGTATTTCATGAATGTTATATGAGAGTTCTGTTGAATAACTATTTATCTGTTTTGGTGTTAAAAAAAAAAAAAAAAAAAAAAAAAAAACATCATGAAGTTCAGCATCCAACATTACTAAGACAATTTTTAATTCCTGTAAGAGTCATATTCTGTTAACTAGAGAATTAACTGTCCCTCTGTCCTTTAAAACGTACCACATAGTACTTATTTTCTGATTTTCTGGAGATTTCATTTTGGAATTAAATGCTTCATATCAACACAGATGATGGTCTTCACAATGCATTTACTGCTCGCAAAGGTTTTATACTAGATCATAATTTTAATAGTGATCAGTAATGTGCTTTGCTGTCACAACAGCTGTTTTTTTTTTTATCTTCTTTTTTTATACATTCATATCTGACTGGAAAACCCTGAGTTCACCTTTGCCGGGAAAGGGTGGCATTTCCTTGGAGGTCTGTCCAGCAGTAACAATTCAGTCATTCAGTCAGTCACTCATCACATCTATTCACTCTTCTCTACAGTAAACAAATGCATCCAGGTATTCTATGATAATGTTGGGCTGATTGCATCCCAACTCAAGTATAAAAACCAAAGACAGACACTGGTCCTCACCTGCCATATACGCTACAGTACCACTGACTTACCATTCAGGTCATATAGTACGGTAAGAATATTTTTATTATCAAGAATTCATTTATATTCAACCATGCAGAAAATGCTCATGTTAGTGTATTCAAATAACAATTCAACAATTATAAAGTAAGCTCTTATTCAGTCATTTTTCATCATGACATCTGAAGATAATTTAGCTTCTGACTATTGTAATTTGTATTTGTATTTAATTTGGACAGAAAAAATATCACAAGGTGTTATGAAGTGGACACTGATCTTCCTCCTTGGTGAGTATTGGCTTTATTGCTGGGTTAATATGTAAAATAAATGGTTGATAAGTAGACATTTTTATGGCCTTAACCTTAAATTTTCCCTGAACACTGAAAAAAAAAACAAAAAAAACATCTCAAGTGTTCTTTTTCATTCTACGTAAAGGTAGTGCCTTGGTTGTGGGCACCATGGGCTGGACTTATCATCACTCTAACAACAAGATGAACTGGTCCCAGGCCAGAGAGTTTTGTCAGAACAACTACACTGACATGGTCGCCATCCAAAGCCAGGAGGAAAATGACTACCTGGTGTCTCTGCTGCCAAACAGAAGTTCGAGTCCATATTATTGGATTGGAATCACGAAAGCCCACAAAAATGACCCGTGGACCTGGGTTGGAAACAACAGCACATGGATTGGTGACCATTCGTGGGCGCAAAATGAGCCTAACAACAACCACAGCACAGAGTTTTGTGTGGAGATCTATGTGAACGGAGGGGCAAACAGAGGGAAGTGGAACGATGAGAAATGTGCCAATTTGAAATACCCTGTTTGCTATAAAGGTACGCAAGAACACAATTATACACCAGATATCACTATGCATTTACATCATGCATTTTTTTTTTTCAGCTGCGGGGTGTAAATTTTTATATCCATATTAATGAACTGAGAATTTTCAGAAGGCTGTCATGGGACAGTAATTCAGCCCCAGTTTCGAAGGTGTTTTTTTAGTAATGCAATGTCTTGACAGCCCAATGTACTGCAACATCATGTGGGAGAGGGCGGTGCCAGGAGACGATCAAAAACATTACCTGCCACTGTGAGCCTGGCTTTGAGGGAGACAGGTGCCAAACAGGTAAGGAGAAAATGATTTGAAAATTCTTCACCACCTGCCACCCGTGTACATTTTCTTCCATACCATGAGAGGCAGCTACAGTAATGTGTCGATTGATTCTGGATAGTTTATGCACTATGTGTACTGTGTGAAGATGGGGAGCCAGTGAAATAAAAAAAATTAGATGCTCTGGTCCCTATGGGAATATAAAACACTGTCAGGGCCAGCAGTGGTAAGTTGTACCCCTTTTAATTCACATACTGATGTGTACAATGAAGTATTCTTTCTTTATTAACAGGATAACCTCTTTAGAGTTCAATGACCTGTACTGAAAATCCCCTGAACATTCAAAACTATTTTTTTTTTAAAGAAAAATGTATATTGTCATCAAAAACACATAAGATTTATCACCTAATCCTGGATCCTATGGCTCAAAAATGTCTTTATGTTGAATCTGCGTGTGCTTACTCTTGTTGAACTAACATAAAAAAACCCTACAATGATGACTGTCACTTTGCCCTCGGCATCTGCTTCCTCTGTTTCCTGGGGCCAGACTCAGAATCCATTCCAAACATCATCTATCATCTGCTAAATGTAGACGAAAAATGTTATTTTTTTTACTTGACACGGTAGGAAGAGGTCAAGAGAACTTATATCACCCTTGAACTTCAACCTGTGTGTGCCTCCAGCTGTGCAATGCGCCCCTCTGTCTCAGCCCGACGGCGGATACCTTAACTGCTCAGGAGAGAACCAGACGTTCAACTCAACCTGTACATTTGGATGTTACCTGGGATTCCTGCTGCTGGGCTCATCAGACCTTACCTGTGGCACTGACGGTGTCTGGAGTGGACCAAGGCCTGTTTGTGCAAGTAATTATCATCTCTTCTTAGCCAAGGTTGGACTGATCATTTTATTTTGCAGAGGAGGTCACACATTCAGGGGACAGTGACACTGGTTTTGTTGCTTCTCTGCAACAATGGATGCTGCTTGAACTAAATTATTATAACTTATTATTGTGATTATATTATTATTATTATTATTATTATTATTATTATTTGTAGTAGTAGTGGTAGTAGTAGTATCAATGGTGGTAGTAGTTGCAGTCATAGTAGTAGATCACCAGTACTCGTAGATTAGGAAATCACTTTCCTCTCAAATATGAACGAGCCTACAAAATTCATACTGTCAAATAAAACATTTCTAAGGATTCAAAGAACGCTCTGGTTTGATTTCTTCAGGCTATAAACAACTTCTAATGGCTGTAGCTGGGTGTGGGGCCTTCTCAGCCATATGCTGCATCTGCTTTTGCTGCATAAAGCACAGAAAGAGTAAGTCTCACTGGTTACATTATTTCAAAATTAAATTGCAGTGCAATTATTTTGCAACAGGCCGTGGCAGTAGCCTTTTTTTTTTTTTTTCCTCACAGGAAAGAAACTTGCCCAACCAAGGTCAGTGTTGAAATTGTATTCTTATCCCTGGCACCTCCACCCATATAGCACTGCATGTTATGATCAATATTTGAAAACAGAATTTCCAAAAGTGTTATATAGCTTTTTTTTTTTTTTTTAAAGGGAACAATAAAACATTAGCAATACTTCATCAACCCCAAAGTATAGCAGATTCAGTATAATGATTTTTCAGCCAGGAATTTACCCTCTATCCTTTGAAATATGCTATACATTGTTTTAAGAATTGCTATAAGTCATTTTGTGCACTTTTTACAAATATATGGTGTCTCATTTTAGACCAGTATATAACTGCCCATCTGTTTCTCTTTGTCAGGGAGCCAGAGGAAGTGACAAATCCATCTAATGAGACACTGGGCTGAAGGACAGCTGCAACCTCATTTACATTTTAATATGAAATCACAACTTGCTTAATGTGCTGTTATGCTCATTGTAAAGTAAATTATTACTGAATCATATGTAAAGGAAAACAGCCACAGGATGACATGGTTATATGCCAGGAATGATTTGTGGTTTGATTATAGTTTTTGATTTTTCTTTTCATTTGTTTTTTTTTTGTTTGTTTTGTTTGTTTGTTTTGTTTTGTTTTGTTTTGTTTTGTATTGTTTTAAATAAATGCACAAGCTTTGAAGTAGATGTATTATATAATGTATTTGTTGAAAGGGCCTGAGGGGTGTAATGGGCTCTTTAATATGCCAGATATATTTTGGACAAAACAATCAAGTTGCAGGAGAAATAAGCTGTCTTAGTGTGGTGTCACTGATGATGAAAATTAAATGAATTATCAAAAAAAGAAAGAAAGAAAAAGAAAAAAAACAACAACAACCAATGTCCAAGTATTAAAGAATTGAGGTGTGTGTGTGTGTGTGTGTGTGTGTGTGTGTGTGTGTGTGTGTGTGTGTGTGTGTGTGTGTGTGTGTGTGTGCGTGCTTGTGTGTGTGCATGTGTGTGTGTGCGTGCTTGTGTGTGTGCATGTGTGTGTGTGTGTGTGTGTGTGTGTTGGCTTGTTATGGGTGGGAAAACAACGCCTTCCTATGAAAGGAAGTCACGGTAAAGTAGATATTGCAAAACTGGGCATTGGCTCATCACTGTGAGAACAATGAAAAATCCTTTGCAGTTCCACTCTCGGTGAATGAAATGCAATGATAACAACAGCCACCTGCATGACAAAAAGGAGACAAAATGGTAAGACCATAAAAAATACAATACTCATATATGTATTAATACATGCATGCACAATTGTATAGTCATGATTTTGCCTTTAAGATGTTTCAGGAACCAATTCATGCTAGACAAAGCTTGCACCACGGACTGCTGATAGTTGCACTGATTGTAATTACAAAAGGTAAGTCTGCATAATGCTTTCAGCTGCTAAATACTGTTTCAGCTCCATTTGGCATTGCCCTCCAAATAAACCCATCTACCTGACCACAGACCTGACCACAGGAGGAGTACAGGCTTGGACCTACAATTATAGCATCAGCCCAGGCCGCAACTGGAATTCGGCCCGCCAGTGGTGCCAGCAGCACTTCACAGACATGGTGGCAATCCAGAACCAGCAGGAGATCAGTTTCCTTAACCAGCTGCTGCCCTACAACCCCAGCTACTATTGGATTGGCATTCGCAAGGTGGCTGGAGTTTGGACCTGGGTTGGGACCAATAAGAGCCTGACCACAGAGGCTGAGAACTGGGCGACTGGGGAGCCTAATAATGAACTGGAGGACTGTGTGGAGATTTACATCAAGAGGGGCAATGACATGGCCAAGTGGAATGATGAGAGGTGCAACAAGAGGAAGGGAACTCTTTGCTACACTGGTACAACTCTCAATTTAGCTCAACTGACTCATTTACCCATTCTTGTGTGCTTACTAAATATTGATCATGTGAGACCTTTCTCTGTTTGTGTGCAGCTTCTTGTTCCCAGGATTCCTGCAGTGTCCATGCAGACTGTGTGGAGACCATAGGAAACTACACTTGCCAATGCCATCCAGGTTTCCAGGAGCCACACTGTGAACAAGGTGAGTAAACATTGTTAAAATCCTGCCATGGCATCCCCTCTGTGATGAGTAAAACAATATTTTTTTTCTCTCCAATTTATCTTGCCAGCAATTGTGTGCCAAACCATCTTGGATCCGGAGCAAGGTTCTCACCACTGCTTCGACTCCTATGGGCCTTACAGTTTCAACTCTTCCTGCCGTTTCCATTGTAACCTTGGCTTTCGGTTGGTGGGGGCACCCAGACTGGTGTGCCAAGCCAATGGGCACTGGGACCACCCAGCTCCTCTGTGCCAGGGTATGAACTGGTTTCAACAGCATCAAATAAAAAATAGACAATCAAAGTTACAAGGAAAACATTTCTCATTTCCCATTGCAGTCAAACAGTGTCCAGCCCTGAATTACGCCCCTACTGGAGGTAGTATGGACTGCAGCCACCCCATTGCACCTTACAGCTACAACTCCACCTGTGAGATCAATTGTGATGAAGGCTATGAGTTCGTTGGCCAAAACCAGATACGTTGTGACCATACTGGCCAGTGGACTGCCGGTGTCCCAGCATGCACAGGTAATATGGTAATCTCTTAAAAAGGAATAATAGAATTACAAAGACAGAGATTAGAATATCCATACCATAACCACAGACCTATATGAAAACATACAGTTTTTTGGCCGTATTTGAACATGGTAACCTTTTAACCATTAAATAGAGGTTTCACAGAAATTCTATCTGAATTTCTGTGAAATTCCATCTGAACATTCTGTGAAATACTCTGCAACTGTCACTTTTCCTGTACAGTAACTTCCTGTGTTGTCATGCTTGAACTCTGTTAAAATAGTAACAGTCTGTTTACTATTACGTGTTAGTCCAATGGTTCAGGCGGGAGTCACTTCCTGTTCAGACTGGACAGGAAACACTTTTATCGGTTTATTTCACACTCTTTTGTGTCTACATTGGCAAACATCATAATGTTGAATGTTATTTAATGTGGGTAAGCAGTGGCCATTTCCCTTGACTGTAAATTATGTCAGCAATATTATTCACACCACCACCTTGCGCTCATGCAATGTTTATGAAAGTCGCGTTCAAGACAAGTTGCATTATTCATTCAAACTGACATATTCCACAAAAGGTCATTAACACCCACTGAGTGATCTGCATATGATGAATATCTCTGCTCCACTATAGTGAAGAAGTGCACTCCCATTTCCACCACTGCCATGGGCAATATGACATGTGTGGATGTTCTGGAGCCATTCTCCTTTGGCTCCAGATGTAGCTTCAACTGCTGGGAAGGCTACTACCTGACTGGACACAACACACTCACCTGTTTGGCCTCTGGAGAATGGAGTAACCACACACCAACATGCACTGGTGGGTTATAGATGGAGAATTGAAGCTTTCTGTCTGAAAATATAAAGCAGCACCTTGGCAACTACAGCCGCTTAATAATACACAAACTTCACAGTATACTTGGTATACATGGTTCATTCATACCATAGATAATAGTTGTTTTCTTCCTTTGCAGTGATACATTGCAACAGTCTAAAAGCTCCCTCTCATGCCTCCATACAATGTCAAGACCCAATAGGAGAGAACAGTTATGGGTCCACATGCACCATTCAGTGTCAGAAGGGATTTGATGTGATTGGCACCAACTTCACCAAATGTTCCTCACAGGGCAACTGGAGTCACGCCCTTCCTGTCTGCCAGGGTATGACCACGAATGAATGAGTCCTGACTGAGTTTTCTATGGGTTCCCACATCGTACTAAATACTTATCAGTCTCCTTGCACACCCGGCCACTTCAACAGTGCAATACCTTTATTTCAAAATCAGATTATATTTCCTCTTGCTTTATGTCTTCAGTTGATTCTTGAAATCACAAAATCCTCATCGCCAAATTATCAAAGTTCAGTTTTTCACCTAGTGCAATAAAATGGGTAAAATGGTATTTACAGACAGATGACAATGTGTTTGTGTGGATAACTCAGTGTCAGAAACTACTAGCATGCTGTTGGGGTACCTCAAAGTTCCATCTTGGGTCCTTTGTTGTTTTGTTTGCACAGTAATTAACAGTAATGATCACACATCCAATTGCTGGTACTTGGCTAATAATATGCTGACACTGTGGTCATACAGTATATGTACATGCTAAAAATAAGACAGAAGCTGTACAAGAACCATCAGTTGCCGGGGTCAGTATCTCCAACTGGCTTGTAACTTATGTACATATCTTAATGTCAGTAAAACAGTGTGCACGTTTGTTTCAAAGGTGAGACACAATGACACAGACCCACATGTGTTAGTTTAAGGAAGAGGCTTAAAATTTACAGAAATTTAAATATTTAGCTACTATACCTTCTGATTCACAATTCAATTTCAAAAATCATGTTAAAAAAATGATGAATAATTTTTTGTATTTAATCTGGCATATTGTAGCAACACCAGAAGTAATTTAACTACTGAGGACTCAATAAAGTATGTCGATGCTATGATTTTGCACGTGACATGTGCTTTACTAGCTGTACACAAACATGTAAGACAATTATAAACCCAGATGAGCAAACACTGGAATTTGTAGACAAAAAGCCCAACACTTATCATCCTCATAAAATCTGAAGGAAATCTGATTTCTAAAACTGGGCCAGGTTTAGAAAGCTTGCAGGTAGGCTACTGTACTTGTGTATAAACTTGTTCATGGCCTGCCCCCCTTTCACACAGTATGTTAATCAAGAAAAATCAAAATTCATCTTCTGGAGTGATTTACAACTCTTAGGTTCTTCTCCAAGTCTATTTAACTGTGTTTTTTGGACAGCCAAAACTGCTTTTATAACATACAATATAATAGTAAATGTGATGTCTGTTATTGCACTGTCATCTTGATGGTGTTGCATAAATTAAGAGTTTATTTGCAAAAACAGGTAAAACCATTCCTGGAGAAAAAAAAGAACTGACTGTTGTATGTATATGGACATAAGATATTTTCTGAATCCAAATCCAAAATTATGTTGCTAAAGCCATGTTGCCAAGGCATCAGCCTACCATTGATTTTTTGACTGATAGTACCTGGAAAAATATGGTTTACAGAAATTAATACAAATGGAGATGTCTGTTTTTGCAAATGAACTTTTCAAATGAACTTTTAAACTTTGTCTTGAAGTATTGAGCATAATTAGTTTCTTCCTGTTTCCACTCTCTCCAGCTAGGAGGTGTAATCTGATAACCGCTCCTCCTCACGGCTCCCTATCCTGTTTAGATCCAAATGGCCCCTTCAGGTTTGGTTCCAAGTGTGTGTCGGTGTGTGAGGAGGGCTTCCTCCTGAATGGGACTGACACTGAGTGCACCTTTCAGGGCACATGGAGCGCAGAGGTCCCGCAATGTTTTGGTAAACATTAATTATCATAAAAAATGGGTGATGTAATTCTTATTGTGTACACGTTAGAACCAGGGGAAAATTCTCACCCCCTCCTAGCTCCCTGTCCTGTTTTGATCCCTATTTGTTTTGTGTTTACATCTGATTTTCCATTATAATCAAGACAGAAACTGGAGCATTGACCTCTTGGCTTAGATGTTAGATCAAGGGTGAGGTCTTTTAGGAAAATACCCTCCTGGTCACTTTGTTTCAGGGGAATTTTTTGGTCTGAAAATAAGGGTTATTTTTTGATCAACTTTTACCTACAGCACGCTCATGCCCCCTACTGGCTGCTGCTCCACACAACGGCTCGATGAACTGCACCCACCCATACTCCCCGTTCAGTCATGGTTCCAGATGTGACTTTGGGTGCAATGAAGGTTTCTCACTGAGAGGAGCATCAAACATAACATGCAATGCCACGGGTCACTGGAATCAGGACCTGCCCACCTGCCAGTGTGAGGACCCTAACTTTAATTTACCAGTCACTGAGATCCCACACATAATACCTTGGAGTTGACTTGCTATTCTGGTAGTTAAACAGCTGATTTTATGTGAGAAATAAGCTCTGTCCTTTCAATACCACAGTGGTCCAGTGTGAAGCCATTCCTGCGCTGTCCTCACCCCTCTCCATGAACTGCTCCCACACTCTGAGGAACTTCAGCTTTGGCTCCCGGTGTCTTTTCACCTGTGAGGAGGGTTATTCCCTGAATGGGACAAAGGAGCTGTTTTGCTCCAGCAGTGGGCTCTGGAGTGACAATTTACCTACCTGCACAGGTAAAGCAGGCTCTGTTGAGTGATACTGATCCCTTATGCATGCGGCATTGTGCTCATAATTATAAAATTACAGAATTACTACAGTATGTGTGTGCTATATGGTGATGGTGGTGATTGTGTGTTCCAGAGCAGGGTATGCCTTTGAGGACTGCGATGCTGATGTCTACCGGCGCAGGGGCAGCCTCTGGTGTTGCTGTGCTCATCCTGATAGGACTGGGTCTCTTGATTGCCAAACAATTTAAGAGGAAAAAAGGTAAGACAAAATGACACCATATGTACGTTTACTCATAAAAGCTAACTGTGGCATATCAAGTGTTTTAATTCTTGCTTCTCACTTCTTCAGGAATTGTGGACTATGATATGGCAACGTGGAATGAGACAGAGAATTTAGGCTTTGAATTTTGATTTTTTTTTTTTTTTTTTTTTTTTTTTTTAGTCCTGTTCCTGGGCACACATCCAGTTTGCTTGTAATATTCAGCTGCATAGAATATTGTTATCCCACAATATTAGGAACAAATGACTGCAATTGTTACTATGTACCATATTTTATTATTATGATCCTGTACAGCTCAACACCGCCAGGGTTAGGAACTAAAGATGTATGTATACATTCATGGAGTTACTGAGTGCTTTGAATGACAGTGTCAACCAAATGGCAAACAGTATGTCATTAAAGAACCTTGAAATCATACCTGATGTAACAGAAAATATCAAGATATTTTTTTAGTTTGTGTGTTAGTTTTTGCTTTGTACACTGCCTGTATGTTAAATTGTCAACAGTATAAACCAAACTTGTACCATCACTCTCCATTTTTCTTCCACTTGTCCCTGTGATTACCATACACTACATCAAGTGTCCAGATCAGTGTTGGCATTCTTTCACCAGTGCTTGTTCAGTGTGACGTGGTATTGTGTGACCCTGTCTTGCTGGTGCCCTGTCACACTGCCCACTTTACCCGCATTTGACCTCACCCTTTGGTTCCAGAACCGAAGGGCCAATTGGTGAAAGTGGGCTAAAAGCTGGGAGACGGCCAACCTGCCACATAGTGTCAGCTCAGCACATACAGTGGCCAGAGAGCTCCTGTCACTGTGTGGCGAGGAGGTGATCTATTACCAGTCTCAGCTCAATGTGTCACAATGAGCGCTTGTCCCATGTTGAGGGTCAATTCAGTGCCCACACTGTTAATTCCTGAGAATGAAACTGAACTGAATTAAATTTTAATGGTACATTAGGTATGATGTAGGATTTAGTTGTTTAGTAGTTATTTATTTAGTTAGTGTTTGAGTGTGTATCCATTGTTCCAAAGGCTACAATTTCTGCGATTATGGCATGTGTCTATAGTCTTTCCAAAGCCCCTCTGCTAATGCAACTGAAATATGGCCTAAACCACACTTTAAATATGCACTGAAACGGGCCAATGGAGGATCTTCAGCAAAGTATGTGCATCTGTCTTGGCGCTGAAACAGCATGAAGCCAATTATAGCGGTTAAAAGACAGAGGGTTTGTGGCCTGTAGTTGGCATGGAGGGTGCAATAAATAACCGAACTGTTGACAGGAAACTGTTTGGCTACCGTCACAATAATAATGAGGTTATTGCTACCCGCTGTGACCGTATGATCATGGTTTGATGATTTTTCTCATCCCACCCCGATGCGGCTGGCAGCTATATACGTGTGCCAACTGTGCACAGACTCGTGCACAAGAAGGGAAAGGGCCTGCAGGTGAGCATCTTGGCTTTGTTCCCTGATATTTAAGTCTGGCTTTTCTGCCTTCATGCATCCTTAAAGATAGAAGGAAACAAGGTACTATTATATTGTGATCCCCAAAACAAAAGGTGTTGTTTCTCCAAACACAAGCATGCACATGTGCACATATGCAAGCAGACACACAGATGCAGACACAGATATTCACACACACAACACATACTGTATACACACAGTATAGGCTTCTGCACACTTCTTTGGCTCAGGCTGGCAGTGGCATACCACGGTGACAGACAGTTAGATTGTTCCTGACCATTGACTTGCGCTCTCTGCTCGGCAAGGTCTGATTTCATAGTGGGAAATATGAGATGGGTCCAGGAGAGAGTTCACGGCTGGGGCAAGGAGGCACTCTATACAGTGGGGCTTCATATCTTTGTGTCACCCTGGGCATTCTCCCCTGACTTTCAGCCCCTCCGTTGTCTGGAGCTCCCTCCCTGAGCTTCTCAACCTCCCTCCCCAGGATTGGTGCATTCCAGCTGGGCACAATGCCTGGGTGGTCCCTCTCACCCCCCCACCTCTCCAGTCTCCTTTGACTAGAGGAAGGAAAAGGCAGAAAAATGCAGCCAGGGCCTTTGACCGGGAGGAGCACAATGTGAGCGTTGATGATGGCCAGGCAGTGTGGATGTGATGCTTACCTGCCGCTGACCCATACCGCTGTCATAGCCCAGCGTTTACAGACTGATGATCCTCCCAGCAGCCACTGGAAGATGCCTCACTGACCTGTTACCTAGATCGGACCGATAAGCACTGAGGATGGACTGACCCAGCCGTAACCCTCAGCATGAATACCCCATCTTCATGCTAACACATCAGCCATGATCGGTATCGCCCATTACTTCTGTCATGCCGCATTTCAGACTGACTGCTCACTGTATAGCCATTATTTATTATTCATTGTTGATTCATTCAGGACGAAGAGCATACACACGTAATGATAATAAATACAAATACACACCCAAACAACTATTTACATTTGTAGATGCATTATAATCTCATAATCTGACCTTCAGACATAATGTGAGAGGTCCAAAAACGTCATGCTTTCACAAAGTAGAGTGCTTCTCTGAGGCTTGTGTGTTAGAATGGGATTAGAAAGCATACGAGGCAGTAGTGTGTCAAGTTTATATGCAGGTGTACAGAGTATATCCACCTAATTTACAAGGCATAATAGAGTAGAACCAGAAACAGTGGAGCCACCTATTAGCCTCAGTACCTTCGACTTAGATCGGGTGGTATCACAGTGTACCCACCTCCCCTCGGCATTTATTTTACAGCCAATACTGACTGGAGGGTCCCTACACAGACATGACAAGACCAAGGAGCAGCGATGCCCGGGGAGGTGAGGCTCGGGCTCAGCAGAGTTGAGGACGACTGCACCCCCTCCTCATGGAGCTCAGCCTCCACTCTCAGGAGGTGAAGTAGGAGTCCTGCATGGAGTAGAGGTGGTCAATAGGGGTGAGTAGAGAAGAGTCACTCAGGGGCAAGCAGTCACCGTCAGCCAGATGGCACAGAGGGTCTCCATCCATGTCACCGTACAGGCCCTTAAAACCTAAAATAAATAAATAAATAAAAAAATACAATAATTACTGGCTAATTAATGACTCATCTATCTCATCTGTCATTGCTGCATGTAAAAGCTTTGCTCAAACTCATAGATCTTTATTTTAACTTGTAGTGCAAATCCCAAACTTTCCATATAAACCAAATGTGTCCAGCTGAATTACAGTAAAATGCCTATAAAATGATGCAAAAGACATCAAGATATTCTCTATTTGATGTAATGCTGCAGCCATAAAACAGCATCTTAGGTTTTAGTATTTCACTCAAATAAAATGTGGTGTAGCTTCAGTGAAGCTCTGTAAGCCGCAGATGCACAAAGTGCCGTTGTCGTGCAATATGGGAAGACAAGTCTTACCTAACTTTCAATCTACTTAACGTGGAATGTCAGAGAAAAAAAGTTTAAGGGATTAAGAAAAACTCATACAACCAACAATTTTAGTGGTGTGAGTTGAATAGGACTGTTAAATTGGATTATTGAGGTTCATAAAAGCTTCATATTGAAATATATACTATTCTATGAATTTGACAGTTGCAAATGATAACTAATGCCATTTGCTTAATCAACACTGGTACATCTTAGAGTAGTGAAATGAATATGTTTTAGCATTTTTTCCACAAAAACTAGCGTTTTTTTTTTTTTTTTAATTAAACTTTTCACATTAAACTTTTCATACAAGGTGAGTATTTTGTGTGTTATAAACAGAAAACATGCCATGTGCTCAGATTGTATATCAAAAAAAAAAAAAATGATAGATGAATAATAAGCAAATTAGTCTTTTTTTTTATTATTTAATCAATCACAGAGGTTTTGTAGGGCAATATGGTGCACATGTAAGCCTTCATCATGTTTTCACTGAGGTGTTTACCATAGGGATGCATGTGGTCTCCAGGCATCTGAGGAGGGGTCAAACCCTGTCTGAAGGGGTCCATGTCGTAGTCTTGCGGCTCCAGGGTGGTGACACCCGCCTGCTGCTGCTGCTGCTGCCGAAGGCGAGGGTAGGAGGAGCCCAGGGGGTTCAGTTCAGAGGTCAAACCACCACAGGAGGGCGCTGTGGGGCACAGCAAAGTCAGCAGACATGTAGAGGGTGGACAAAAAAATGCTTACGCCTAACATCATGGCATATAAGTCTGCAAATTTGCATTCACATATTTTGAGGCAGCATGTGGTATTTAGCAGCTACCCTGTTAAGTGTGTTATTGGTGGCCTTCTGTTTCCCCATTATAAGATACTGTATATTAAACACTTTTGCAGTTTTTCTGACCCAATCACTTGCTGCGATTTGGATTCAGCAGAACTCTATTATTCAGCTCATATTGTTTAAAAGCTCTCAAATCCAAGTGGTGATTTCTTTTAAATCCTTTCAGATACTGCTGACTCTCAACTTCACATTACTCTCATGTAAAGCTCCCTTTGCAACAGATCTTTTTTTTTTTTTTTTCACAGCAGTTATTTTGACATGAAATGGCAGGCGAGCACAGGTGTTACTAATGATATTAATTCGGGTTACATTCAATTTAAGTGCAGCAGAGTCTTTCCAGTGAGCCAACATGAGCAACACCAGGACTCTGCATGGCCTAAATGAAACAGAAATGAAAATGTAGAAAAAAAAAATCCCAAACTGTCAATGCATGAGGAGTTTTGTTTATTTGTTTGTTTTCTGGGGAAATCAGTTTGTCATTACTGAGCAGAAAGAGGCAGATCTAGCTTCATCTCAACATATATATAGACAACTGCTTAGACAATATAAATTAATCAGAAGATTCAGTCTTAGGGATGACTAAAGATCAATCTTCAGTACAATAAAATGGAAGATAAATTTTTGTCACTGTTGTACTTAATGTAAGGCAGGGTGGGAATCACAACATTAACACTATTGATATATTAATTCCTGTATATGGTGTTCATTGCTCTTATTGCTCTACTTCAAGTAAAAACACTGATTTTACTTATCTTGCTATCCAATGTTCATCTCGTCGCACTGTATCTAGTTACTGTTGTTTACTATTGTCACTGTCTTGTCTGTGTATTGTGGTGTGTGCTGTTCTATGTGTGTATATGACATGCTGTGTCTGTTGTCTCAGTATTAGTAATTTTAAAAAGGAGCATATCATCCAGCATTCCTGAGCGGTTTGCTAAAGTATCTTTCGGCGGTGTTCATACCTGTATGATGTGGTGGATGCTCACGCTGCTCCTGCGTCTGGTGCTGCTCCTGCTGCTGTTGCTGCTGTCTCCTCGCCAGCTTCTTCATCTGAAAACATACATCATCGCACATCAAAACTCACGTGCAGGCCTATTGCAAAGACCCCCTCTCACTCGACGGCCCCTCTGCCACCCAGGCTCAGCTGCTCCTACGGACGCGGCCCGCATAGGAGTGTGTGCACTGAATTGAAACGCATTAACGACGGGGTAAAGGACATATTTCACTGGCGAGGGGAAAACCACACACGTGCCCACTTTGTGAGGAAATACAGGACTTAATCTGCGGTGATCTAGCAGTGAGATGTCATCAGTTTCCTGTATGAAGAGATAACCAGACTGATTTCAACTCTGGCAGGCCGACTCAGTGCCGAAAGAGTCTTTTTATTAGTAGTGCATAAGACTCTGTGTATGTGTATGTGTGTTTGTGTGTGTATGTGTGTGTGTTTTGTATTACCTTGGCTCTTTGGTTCTGGAACCAGACCTGCACAACCCGCACACTCAGACCAGTCTCTGCTGCCAAGGTCTCCCTTACCTTGGATTAAGATTCAAGGGAGGGGGGAAAAAAGGAGAGAGGAAGGGTGGAAAAATTGAAAAATATGAGAGAGAAGGTTAGTAGAAGGTGACCCTTACAAGACAAAGTAGAACATGAAGAATCCACCTCTAGGAAGAAGAAAAAGGTGATATGTTGACGAAATGTCACTTTTTCAGATTGGAGATATTTAACTGCTTGCCTCATAACATATGGAGTTGCACAGCATGTTGATTTCAGCCATGAATTCATCTACCACAGTACTACTGGCTGAGTGCTAAATCAACACCATACCTTTCGACAAGGCTTGGAAGAGACCTCAAAGGAGGCTTTAAAGGCCCGTCTTTGTTGAGTGGTCAAAATGGTGCGCGGCCTTTTGGGGCGTTTGCTCTCCAGGTCCTCTGATCTGCTTCGCCTGCCTGCAGCCTTCTCAGCGTCTTCCTCCTCTTCCTCCTCGTCATCGCTTTTACCTAGAGGACAGATGAGGTTGCGAAAGCGAAATGTTAATTTGCCTATGGACTATTCACATAAAAATTTGAGAGAGGACGCAACTTTTATGTATCATCAGTCAAATCAACGGTACAATGTGTGACATATCATCATTGCAAATGCAGTTCTGTGGCGTTACAAATTGTATTCTCCAGACACAGGCCTAAGAAAATATTTGATACAGACCCCAGCCAAAATCACAGTATCATCAATTTAATATTATTTTAGTGAAAATGAAAATTATGATGTAAATATTAGCATTCCTACCAAAATCATGAATCATATCTGTAACATTAATCACAATATGTTCATATGTTTGTTTGTTTTTTCTTTTTTTTCCCCTGCACCATTCAGCCCCAGCCTGTGATGTTCACTGTAGAATTTGGGTTGAGGTTTTCAATGTATTCACTTTTAAAATACAGAAAAAAAGCAAAAAAATAACATTCTTTATCTTAATAGCAGAAAAAAAGTTAAGCAATCTTAAACATCAAAGGCAAACATCAGCTTTTGGTTTCAGTCCCTCAGAAACAAAGTGCCACGGCTTCCAGCAATGATTTTCAGCAGTGACGTGGAGAAATCTAACATAGAAGAAGCAGGGATGCAAATTAGTTTACTGAAAGAAACTTGAAAAGGAAAAAGCTACGTGATTGGTCCAGTTCTGGTGCATTCTCTTGGGGTTGTCCAAACGCATTCTGGGAAATGTGTTAAATTTTTGCACTGCCTTAACAAGTCATTTAGTCTCATGTTAAAATCTTTAAAAAACTGTACAAACAAGTCAAAAAGTTTCCAGTGAGATAAGATAATCCCACTTGTTCCAAATTCAAAACAGCTTGTTTAGAGAATTTCCCAGGGTTTTGATTGAAGTATCATTTTCTTCATACTGGTAGGCTGATCGGACGTACTCTGCCTTTTTTCAACATTTGCATACTTTTTCGCCCGAAAAAATCCTGAAACAAGTGAAACTGCATCGGAATCAACTGGGGTTATCTCATCCCACTAGCAGATTTTTTCACTTGTTTTTAGAAAAAAAAAAAAAAAAAAGATTATTTTGAATGAGACAAAATGATATTAAACCCCAGATATCTAAACATTATGTCACATTGTGTGTATTCAATCAATGATCTGTATAAATGGGAAAATATGCCACCAAACAACAAAATTGGATGAGAAATGCAAAGAACACCCAATTAAAAATGATAAATGGGTTTTTCTTTTAAGACCAAAACTTCAGGCAAATATGCATGCGCACACACACACACACACACACACAAATGCACAGCCTGTACCTGTGTCAGAGGAGGTCGGGCTGGCCAGACACTGGTGGTAGTCCTCCCTGGCACACAGTAGCTGTCCCTCTCTGAGGACGCAGCAGTCTCCGGTCTGCAGGCGGCAGGAACACACACTGCAGGTGAAGCAGCGCAGGTGGAACACAGCGGCCCCCGCACGCATCACCAGCTCTGCCGGAGAGATGGCCTCGGCACAGCCCCCACACCGCACTGCAAACAGACTGGAGAGGGAGGTGGGGGTGAAGCAGAGAGAGAAAGTGTGAGAACTTAGTTTACAGCACAGAGTAATGTTTTTGTTTGGTCGAGCACGCCTTGAGTCAAGGCTCATCTACTTCAGATGCTTGAAGTACAAGGGTCCTCACACCTCAGATAAAAAAAGGATTCAGTAAGGGGAAAAAAATGCTTGGTTGACTTGGGGAATGTTGCTGAGTCGAGCTGTCACTCAAAGAGACAACCATCCTCTTCCCGTCACCCCTCCTCCTCCTCCTGCTGTTGCCCCGGGCCACGCAGACACATACCCCCAGAGTGGCGGGTGTGCATCTTAGCGCCTGGCAACCAGGACTGGTGGGCTAAGCCTCAGAGACTGTTACCGTGGCTCTGGCTGCCGTGTCCGAGGCCGTGCTCCCGGGGAGGCAGGAGAAAAGCTCTCGGCAGGCCATGGCTCCAGGCAGAGGGGGGGAATCAGATGTCCCGGTGGGAGAGGCTGAGCCGCCGGTCCCGGGAATTATCCGCGGAATTATCCCTAAGTCTGCTTAACCAGAGGAGGACAAAGGCCGAGCCAGCCCCCAAGCAGCAGGACCATTGTCCTCTGGCTGGCACCGCAGCATTTTGGGTCTGTCACGCAGGATGATGCGTCATCATTCTAGAGCTGGCGTTTGTCTCCAGACTTGACTGGGTCACCAGACCAGTCACCACAGATGCATGAGAAAATGACGGCTTTTTCCCCCTTTTTTTTTTTTTTTGGTTTAAAAATACTGCATGCGGCCTATAAGGACAGCCTTTGTACATATATCACTGACTTAATCAAATACGTTTTTTCCTTGCTACTGTGAATAACCACAGGGCAAATCCAGGAGAATTAGGGATTAAGCTGAAGAACGGAGCTGAAATAATAAAGTTTGGGTTCATACTGATGTGTGGAACTGCTGCGCAAATGTAAAAAATAATCAGTCTGCAGATTATATTGGCACTTTTATTGATAGTGCACTGCCAATATAATTAAATTTTCATCTTGCTGCATACCTGCATAAAAAAGTTTGTAAAATCTGAAATTTTCTCCATACATTTTATTTGTTTAATTTTTCTTTTATCTCCTTGCCTTACCTCCCACCCATGAATCCCACCTCGAAAAGTTTTTTTAAGTATGGGTTCAGTTTTAGTGGGGTCTAATCCGTTTCAAGAACACTGTGGGTGAAATAGTGAATGCTTGCATTTTTTTTTTTGTCATGTAAATGATCATGTTATAGAATCGAATGAATATCATCACTAACTACTGACTATTGGTGATTTCTGTCTTAAAATGTTAGTGTCATTATCAGCCTTGAGGAATTTATGTGGGTTGAACCCCTTTACATTTCTCAAATGAACTCTCAAAATGGACAAACACTACATTTGACTTCCTTTAAAATCTGCCTGAAACAGAGCTCAGGTCCAATGTTTGCAGACAAACGCCCACTCACACTAAACATAAAGCAAACACTCAGGTTGAGGCATCCTTGTTGAACTGCCTGGAACTGCAACATCCTGAAGCCAAACATTGCTGTGACCTATTACTGTTGCCGTGGGGTCGCTAGGGAAACGGTAAAGCCCCTTCCGAGAAGCTCAGGAGGGTCAGTCGGGCTGCTTGACCGATCCAAGCTGTCTGCCTCACGGCCCCAATGGTATGCGCTTTAATATGGCCAACATACCGTCCATGGTATGTGCATTCCTGTGGCAACAAGAGATGCATCATTGAAGTGCTCAAAGGAAGTATGGCAGGGGAAATACCCGGAATGTTTCGGGGTTTCTATGATACGGTATTTGATCTAGTACTTGATTTAATTCCATAACATAATGCTAATGCATTTCATTGAAGAGCAAGCGGTGGGCATTACTGTTGCGGGATAACTCGTGTTGCGAGAATTGCTCTTCCATTATATGCCTTGTCCTGTTCATCTTGTTATATTATGTAGCGCACTACTCTTAAGCGTTGTTAATGCAAAGTTAAAAGTACCTCCAATACTTATGGAGCTGCCCAAGGTGTTTAATATTTCAGTGTTTCCGTTGACATGATTGGCCCAAAGCTGCTGCCAGGAGAGCGGGAACACTCAGTCACGCTGGATTTAGACATGGCAATTAGTGACAAGATTATTACAGAGAAATAAGTCAGCAAAATCTGCCGTGGCCTCTCTAAGGCACTCTCAGCATAAATACATCACTTAACAAGATGAGCACGTATAAGAAAATTGTAAAAGCAGGACGCAAGGACAAAGACCTGCTTGTGCACATACAGTGCATACGCTAAGACATCCTTGCATATTGTTTTTGCCCTGACTTCTAAAGCTGACCTTTCGCAGTCAGGCAAACAGAACGCAGGTCTAGTCAACATACAGACATATCCTGTTTCTGGATCAGGTTAACCTGAATCCTTTGGTGAACACACACTGACACAGACGTATCAGATAAGGATCGGGGGGGTCAAGTGGACCGCCAATCGGGCCGCTGATCTGATGACCAATCTGCTGTCCAATCTCCCTGACCGCTGAACCGTTCAGCCAATCTGGATCCACTGACAGTCAAACCAACCTAAACATCACAGTGTCAGTCAGGAACTAGCTAAGTACAGCTGTGAGTCCTGCACTGTTGTGCCTGTGCCATGCATGTCTGTATGCCTCTGCATGAGATGTTCCTGCACCAATGCAACCAAGAACTCGACATTTCCTGCGGTGAATAAAATGATTCTCTATCTTAGTGCAAGAGTTACAGCTTTTTGGCCTGGAGTAAGAACAGCAAGCACCATTTGGAATCAAGAAGGATTTGTACATATGAGTCGATTCAGGTGAATGCGATCCTGGCATCATCACCCTCCAATCTTCCATTAAAAGAGGCCAAACCCGAGAGTCTGGTTGGCATCAACTGAACAGGTGAGCAAGGGGAAAGACAAAAAAATACACAGTGTGATAAGAGACAAATGTTGTCACAGTATGAAACAATCGTCACTTCTTAGCCGACTTCACAATAATCCTTGATCAAAAGAAAGGGAGGGTGGAGAACACGCTTTGTCAGGGGGGAGAAACACTGACCCCATTTCAAACCCTCATCCAGCCGGAGACAAAAGCAGCGCGTATGTGTTAGGGTGCCAGAACCCTGGACAGGGCGGCGGGGGGCAAACGAGTAGGGAGGGTGGAGACATGAGACTTTGGAGGCGGTGCTTTGGCACCAGGCCTCCTGCTAATTGGTCAGGTCAGATATCTCACGGTCGACTGGGCTTCGTCCCATTGCTCGACGCGGGGGCTCCTGTGAGCCGAACTATCCAGATGCCGCGGCATGGAACGCCAGGCTCATGGCGCGCACCGTCCCCCAAAATAAGTTCACGCCATCCTCGCCATCTCTCTTGTAGGGATGCCCCAGACCCTCTGACATATGGCTCTACTCCCCTAATTACCTCTCAGTCCTGCGCTTTCTTTCTATGGTTTGGCTTAATGTGCTTATATCCAATGATCATTACAAGCTGAGACCACACAGTTGTGTACTTTTGCATGACTCCGATCTGTCTGCCATCTCTTCATAACAACAGCGGTCATAAATGTTATATTACAGTTTGGTCATCATTAAAAGATGGCCTGTTTTGGCCACTTGCTGTATTTGCAATGGAAACAATGACCAACAATGAACACCAGTGAGTGTTTTCAGCTCACAGACAGTGTGATGGCAGGGAGCATTTTGGACCAGTGAGTGCGAGTGTAATATTTCTCATCTCTCCGTCTGGTTGGCAAGAAAGACTATCACTAAATTGTTCAGAAATAATGCGAGCATTCAGGGTGTGCAGTTTTCGTCTTGGCTCTTGTTTAGGTGAGAGTGTGTTTTTGGAGAAAGACTGAGGGGATGAGGTGGGTGGCAAGGCAGGGCGGGGGGGTGGTGGGCGGGGGGTGTACTGCCTCTTTGACGAGACCATATGCTGTCCCCAGCTTGCAGTTGCCACGCCAATGGGCCTCAAAATTTTAACACATTTTGACAATGTGTCAGTTGAGCTCTACCCCAGATCGCGCAGTGTTTGTGTGTGAAGGTGTGACTGTGTTGTTATGTGTGTGTGCATGAGTTTGTGTGTGTGTGTGTGTGTGTGTGTGTGTATGGATGTACACTATGCAATGGTGTTCTCACATTCCAGGGCCCATGCCACCCCTTCCTCCTGCAGTCACCTTGTTCCTCTTAGTGCATTGTGCCAAGTTCACTGGAAGTCAACTTACAGCACAGAGAACACACAAATAAACACCAAACCACACTGAATAACACAAATAATAAAACAACTTTGCATAGGCCTGGTATCCAACTGCATACAGAAACATTAATAATGCAACCATAGAATCATAATTTAGAGTAAACATAAATATCCTCTCTCTCTCCCTCTCTCTTTCTCCCTCTCTCTCTCACACACGCACACACATTTTTCTTTGTCAAGGTCAGAGCATGGATCTGGGTTCTGTGGTTAAATGAGGATTAACAATATACAGTGGACGCCTTGTATACCAGAAAAGGAGGGAAAAAAAGGAAAAAGTGCAGTATACATTATCACTTTGGTCTAAGCCATGAGAGGAATATGTGTTATGGCTGATAATATTTGCAACCAAAATTACAGGTAACTTCTGCACAGGCTCATAAAACCAATCAGCATGGAATATCATTAACTAATAGGTGTACTTGCACTTAATCAAACAGCAAAGTGCCATGCGGTGCAGTAGCAATGTTGATGCAGCCTATTAGTTAGATCACAACTGTTTCATCATCAACAGCAGTCATCACAAAGTGGTGTGGATATCACTGAATGGTAGGTATTGTAATTATATTTTAAAATTTTTATAGGGTGTCTTTATAAGGCAATATAAAAAGCAATATGGTGGTTCATCAAAAAACAAACAAAAAGTTGCAATTTCGCCTTCCAATTCCACTTTAATTTACATGAAGTGGCATGGCTGAACCCGAATACACTGAGATGAATTTGAAAGCATTATTTTAGAATAGCAATTTTGCAGATACAATCTGGAAACCGGAAAACCTCTTCCATCGCTGTGAGATTGATGCATAAAAATGCTATATACTCTGAGATTATGGTCATTTCACCTATTTCATCATGCAAAGCCGAAAGAGCAGGTGAACAGGTGCAGAGGAGCACTCACTTCGCATAGTCCCTCTTGCAGTAAAGTTTGTGGTCCTTCAGGAAGCAGGAGGTCCGCAGCGCGTCCCCGCACGCCGCGCAGCGCACACACTCCTCATGCCACAGGCCGTCAGTGACTCGGAGCAGGAATTTGTCTCGGATGAGACGGTGACATCCGGCACACACAGCCTTCTGATTCAAGTCTGTGTTGGAAAAATCTGAGTAAGTTAAAAAAAACAAACAAACAAACAAACAAAAAAAAAAAAATCTCAAAAATCACATTTTTTTCCAAATCAGTTTTTGACTGAAAAAAACGAACGTTGCTGAATCTGTGCAAAGTTTGACGCCAAAGTTATGGAGATATAACGAGATGCAATGCAGGTGACTACTTTACCAAGGCCTGCATCTTAAAATGTAAGTGAGTCAATGTGTTTAAAAAGGGTAGAACAGTTATTAATGAATATATTAAGCATTACATAAATTGATTTTGCAGTATCTGCTGTTTTTAATTGGACCAAATATTAAATTGGCTTCAAACAAACCCAGTTTAAACACAGAGTTTATGCACGAAAAAGGCAAAAGGCCACAGTCAAAGTGACACTAAAATAAAAGTCACATTTTTCTCACCAAGTAAAGATGCTGCTGGTCCCTCCACCATGGCAAACCTCTACGACGGAAGGGGGAAACACTTGACAGCGTATCTGAAATCACCACTGCACCAAGAGGAATTTAAGGAAAATCTACAGCCTGCCGAATTTGAAATTAAATTTGAAATGAAGCAAATTGCCGTAAATGTCGACGAACTCCGATACCTTGAATTGAATACTTTGGATTCCTGACGGTAGAACAAAAATGTTTCTTAATTATCTCCCAGTTCCTCTTAAAACATCTCCGGCCAAACAGCAGCGGCTGTCCTGTTGCAACTTGCAGCGACCAACCAGGAGCGGGTCAAACTTTCTCCTCCGCAACCAGCAGTGTTCCCGACGTCCGCTCTGCATCCAATGATATCGACTATTTATCTATCAATTATCCCATTAGAACTAAACGGGAAACGAGAGAGAGAGAGAGAGAGAGAGAGAGAGAGAGAGAGAGAGAGAGAGAGAGAGAGAGAGAGAGAGAGAGAGATGACCCGCACCTGCACCTACAGGAACATTCTCTCTCTCTCTCTCTCTCTCTCTCTCTCTCTCTCTCTCTCTCTCTCTCTCTCTCTCTCTCTCTCTCTCTCTCTCTCTCTCTCTCTCTCCCACCCCACTCCCCGGCCCTGAAAGTGGAAAATGGGAAACCAGGATGTCCCACAAAGTTACCAGCAGCCCTTGTAGGAGAAATTTATTTTTTTTATTTTTATTAGAAATAAGAATTTCATTGTATGAATATGTATAAACCTATACACACGCAATAGTCTAAATAAATAACACTTTAAAAATTCAAGTGTGGCGTGAATGGTTTATTAAGTGGTGCATTCTTCTTATATTAGTAATTTAAAATTGAGTTAATGATAATAAATAAATAAATAAATAAATAAATACACATAATATTAAAACACTGTCAACCCTGGTAGAACTGAGGCCACATCGCCTATTGTAATAACAAGACAGACAGATAGATAGACAGATAGATAGATAGATAGATAGATAGATAGATAGATAGATAGATAGATAGATAGATAGATAGATAGATAGATAAAATTCGTCAAAATGATTCTAAAATGACTAAAAAAATCCCTTCTTCACCCATGTATGCTAATCTCTATAGATTGCCATGTTCTTATATAAGCCTTTAGTGCTCTTCTTATAATGACTTTAGACACAAGCAGTTTTCAAAAGTAACAGAAGAGGCTACTTCGACTTTTGACTCAAAAACATTTCAAACTATTTGGCAGAATAGCACGCAGAAATATTTATGCACTTTAAAGAAATCTCTATATATTTCCACATTGTTCGCATCATCTTTAAACCGTCCCAGGTTCTTGAGCACGTGGATGCGGATTATTATGGCAAATGCAACATGTTTTAGTCAGCGTCGTGTAAATCTTACACGGACTGGACGGGCGACCAGGCCAGATGGTGTGGCCGCTGTAATCTGCGAGCAGAAACATCCCGGGCTATTTGTAGCCATACTGACATCTGCCTGGCCTTGTCCACAGACTACGCACGCCATCTAGTGGCTAAAAGACGAAATCCCAGTGAGGTAGAGCGATTTTACTCGAGGCAGAAACCTTTTCTCCGGAGTACTTGTCTATGAAATTACCAGATAAAGAAAGTGCTCAGTAGATCAGTGGATTAGTTAACGTCTCTGGATTTATGAAACTGGATTACCTGTTATATGTGGTCATGACAAATAATCCAGTGGTTCATGCCAGATTTGAGGAGTGTCCTTTTCAGTAATAGAAATCCAATAAAGACATGTCATTTATTAACTCTGCTCAATGTCATGTCAAAAAATTAAATTTGAAGAACAAAACATCTAGTTTAATAATTGGTGCAGTTGAAATAAAAAAAAAAAAAGCCTACAACAGGCATTATTCTTGAAAACCTGTTCTTCTCTGGCCTTTACGTAAGTCTGATCCACACTTGTACAATAAGGTGCTGTGATTAGGGTCAGACCAATAGAATGCTGTAGAGAAATATTCTAATATTCTATTAGAAGTCTCATATCAGACAACTGTGTCCATCACCAGCATGATGGAGGCTCCTCCCTGACCACAGATACATGAAGTGTTAAATCTGACTTATTGTTTCATGTTGACTTAATGATGTAAATGCTGTTTCAGATGCCCTTCCACCCCACTAGAGTGCAATAATGTATTTTTTTAAATAAATATGTTGAAATTTAAAAATATTTGATTTTAGTGCAACATATCAGATATTGGCAGCTTTGTTACAAACCTATGCAATTGCCTCAAAAAACCCACACTGGTGCAAGTGGTGTAATGTGCAGCTGCAGGACAGATGTGCCAGGATGACAAGACATCAACACAAACAACACAACAATTCTGCATAAATTTTAAATAATTTTATTCTGTAAGAATTCTAAAGTGTATTTTTTAGAAATGTAGGGATGGTTTTCTGTTTTTCTTTTTTCAACAATTCCTCTTTGAATAAAATATGATTTATTTCATATTGCATTGGGTTGCTTTTAAAATGGATACCTGAAATTTCTATTTACAAAAGAAATCTGTTAACAATTCTATTAGAATTCATTTTGACAGTGTACATCAGCTCCATCCGCCCTCCAATGACTACACCCTTCCCACAACCCCTAAATCCTTTTTCTTTTTTTGTTCAGTTTTAATAATCATTTGTGCTTGGTACAAAATATGCTGTTTTACAACTTGAATCAAGTCTTTTTCTTCATATCACTGACATTGTGGAAGTATATACAGAGAGAGGAGGGGACTGGTGTCATGTGATTTGATGCGGCGCCTCCAGCATCTCCATCAAGAAGGTGTCGATGGGCGTGTCCCCAATCAGCTTGAAGAAGAACAGATGCTCCAGACACTTGAGGCCGATGGAGCGCAGGGCGGGCAGGCGAAGCAGCAACTTGGCAAACCTACAGCAGAGGTAAGGAAAGAATTTACATAATAATTCAAGATATTTTCAAATGAATAAACGTCGGTTCAGCTGCTCTGTATTGCTGCCTGACGCTGCTGATCCAACCTATAGCAAGTTCAATATTTTACATTTGCTAGTCTAAAACAATGGTTTTCAAAGAGGGGTCCGGGAACTCCCACAGGTGCTTCCTCAGCTAAATGAGGAATAGCTTGATTTCACTATAATACAATTTACTCAAAATTAAATGAACAATTTATTACTCAACTCAAACCAAAATATCAAGGTCCCCAGGACAAAATCACTTCAAATGGGGTGTGCATTTCAATGAAAATCAACTAGTGGGTCCTAAACATTAAAAAGTTTGAAAACCCCCAGTGTAAGACAGGTCTTCTACTTTTAAAATCCCCAGACATATAGTGAGTGTTTAAGTTTCTCTCTTTTTATTTCTTGATTTCTCAGCAAATACAAGAAATCAAGCCTGTGCAGTTAGTCATTACAGCTGAACAGACAAAGGAAAGAGCGCCACCTGTAGAAACTCAAGCATCATCCATAGCAATCTATGGAAAAAGACATTACAGTATACTGATCAAGTGACAAGCGATCTGTGGAAAGTGAGGTGCAATATGGCTCCTTGGCACTAAAGATGTTGCCCGACTGGAAAAAAAAAAATCAGTTTAAAAGTTTTATGCAAGATGCCATATATCTACTTTGGAGAAAAATAACTTTAAAATTTAGTATTATTTCATTAATCAAGAATTAAAATGTTAATCTATAATCTTAATTGTATCCTAATATGCTTTCTTTGTGCCATCATTTATATGGTGTTTTTAGCAAAGTTAATATTTGTGTACCAACAAAATGATTTCCAGCACCTTTTGATCTTATTTAGCTCCAAATTGAGACAAAAGCAAACATCCTCAGTGGACAATAACAACATTTTCTCATTTATATCCAATATTGTAACTAATTCTAAGAGTCCCAGTATAAAGTTATGTGAGAGAAGCGAGCTGTGATGTCATGTCGTCTTGTTTTGACATTGCAATATAATGTCTTGCCTACCTGCCAGGTTGGTCTGGGTATTTCTGTTTGGTGTACGACTCCAACGAGGCATAGACCTTTTCCCTCAGCCCCTCAACCTCTGGTGGGTTTGATAGACCCTTGGCATCTGAAATAAACACATACTCACACTCAGACACAACTCCATATGATGACCATTTCTGTAGAGGTGAAAGGTGACAAACGAAGTACAAACTGACCGGGGTTGAAGAGGACGATGGCTCGCAGGCAGCCCAGCTCTGTCTTATCCATCTGCATGTCTTTCATTTTAGATACCAGCTCTGTTAGGACTCTGCAAGGGTTCAGGAGAGAAATCTTAGGGAATCAGTGTCGAAGGTTCGGATATTTAGTATTCCCCCTATTAAGCATCACATTCAAGTTGACCTAAGACAGAATGCGGTGCCAGTGGCATAAAAAGGCAATGAATGATAAATGTTTTTTTCCCTTTTTCACAGCACAAAATTAACATATTTACAGGGTTTTCATAGTTTGCCAATGCCAGCAAACAATCCATCTCAGTGGTGCTTTCTAACTGACAGCTCCATATTGTTGTATAGACTAGAGATGGGTTGGTCTATCAGGCAATGCTCTCAAATGGCTCGCCTACAACCTAGCTGCTGTATCAGTCGGTAATTGTGTTCCCACATCTGTCGCTGTGACATGCGGGGTTCCTCAAGGTGCAGTTTTTTGGTCCTATTTTGTTCTTCCTCTACATGCATCCCCTAGGGCAATATATAATAAATAAATATATATATATAATATAATAAATATAGGTCACTTTAGACCCACCTCATACCATTGTTAAGCAGATGATACAAAGCTATTGCAATTTGGCCATTCTGGAGAACTGGCCGCTCTCACGACTGAATTAACTGCACCAATATGTTGGCAGACAGCCGGCTATCAGCTTTAAAATTGCAACATCTGTATCAGACTAATAATTTGTTTACTGCAGATTCTTGGACGAATGTGGAATTGGCACTTTTGTGACCTTTAATACACTTCTTAAATTAACAACTGAATAAAGCGAGCATGATATTTTAACACATGCTTTTGATCACCCTGTCTGTAAACTTAAATTGGCTTTTCATATGCATTTGTTTCAGTAACAGTATTGGTATTGGCAGTTATGTGTGGGATAATACTGGAAATCGGTATCAAACAAAACAAAACAAAACAAAACAAAACAAAACAAAAACATATTGATATGTCCCTGTTCAAACATTTTTTTAAATTTATTTGCTAATGTAAAACTGTGTGCCAGGAAAATGTTGTTTTTGGCTCCGACTTAAAATTTGACCTACATGTGTTACATACTCGGTTCAGTCCTGCCTTTTCCAGCTCATACACTTCGCTAAAATTAAATAATTTCTTTAAGAAAATGATGTCGAGTAAATGCTTCACGCCTTCATTTCATCCCACCTTCATTATTGCAATTCTTTATTTAAATGGCTTAGCAAATTTACCATATCATATCACGCCTTCAACTGGTGCAAAATGCAGCAACCAGGCTTCTGGAGCAGCCATAGGCGTCATGTCACTCCCACACTGGCATCCTTGCACTGGTTTGCAGTTAAATATAGAATCGAATTTAAAAGTCTCCTCATCACCTTTAAAGCACTCAGCAGTCTGACTCTCCACCACATCACTGATTTACTGTCACCAAACATACCGGCTGTCACGAAACATACCGACGAGGCTACTCAGATCTTCTGACTGAGGCTTTTAGTTGTACAGGCTGTTTAAAATGTGTGAAAGTATGTTAAAATGTTTTTCAATGCATAAAAAGAAATAATTGTTCGTGGGTTTATCATAAAACTCATTTAGTTCATTCTTAAGTTAAGTTTGTACTGTTTTATGTTGAGTGCTTAGGTGCATGTAGTCCACTGGAGTGGACATGTCTGTAACTTTCTGAAAAAAATCATATTTTTGAAAAAAAAAAAAAAAAAAAAAAAAAAAAAAAAACTGAATATTTGTTTGTTTAAGAGGAGTAAAAACTCATAAGAAAAAAATCTTGACTCAGGCTTTCATAATTCATGCATCAGAGAGTTAAAAAAAAAAAAAAAAAAGAAAAAAAACTGTTTTAAAACACTATCTGCTAAAGTAGGCATTTTTTATGTTGTAACCGCACGGCAATTCATTTGATTGTTTTGTTTTGTGGTTGTTTTCCTTGCCTCAACTTCCTCTGCACATACTATCTACATTTACCTCTTTGAGGAAGCACTTTGCAAATTTTGCTTTTATGATAAACTTTATTTGCTATGCATCATCATTTCCTTTGAAAGTTCATAGTAATAATAATGAGAAGAAGAAAAATAATTTAGGCAACATTTAAAAAAAACTACATGAAAGCTTTTTCCTTCATGTCTGTATACTACCTACCTATCAAAGATGGAGCCAACTCCAGCACTGTGGGCGCTGCTTCTGTGGACGTGGAGGCCTGTGGCCAAAAGAATGCCATCTTTTACTGTGACTGATCGATGCGAGAAGGAGGCGATGAGCAGCTCGTTCCAGCCTGGACGCACAGAACAAACAACGAATAACACATAACACTATCACTCACAGTTCTTGCTTCTATAAACGTTACATGTCGTTTCATGTCTGGTGATAAAATAGGATCTGTCAGTCATCCCCTGCCTTGCATATACAAAGACTCTTTAAGTCTCATTAGGTCTGCTGTGTGACTTCTGCACTTCCTCATTCAGGCCTGTGTGTGAAATCTCTCACCAGCAGAGGTCAGCCCCGGTGTGACTGTGAACTGCACTGTTTGAAACTGGTACTTCATCCTGTTCTGTTATTTGGTTCCACTGCTCCAATAAACTAGATGGTGAGAACGTTGTGAGGGAGTGTAAAAGATTTAAATAGACTGGCCGGGGAATTAATCACTAAGCTGAATGAAACAAAGATGCTGCCATGGGGGCAGTGGATTGTGGAAAAGTCTGTTCTATATTGTAGAAATCCTAAAGTGTGTATGTGTGTGTGTGTGTGTGTGTGTGTGTGTGTGTGTGTGTGTGTGTATACCTGCTCGTAATAAGATGACCTGGTCATCTAAGGGGAGTTCAGAGAAGTGGGGGATCCTCTTGGCCCACTCCACCAGGGTGAAAAGTTGCTTGTCTGCTGCTTGGCATATATTAGTGACGGGGTCGTTGGTCTGGACAGACATAAGAAGGAAGGAAATCAAGAAGGTAACAATACACCTGTTCAGAAATTTAATCCATCTTTTCTGAAAAGCTTGTGTGAAACTTTAACCCATTTTGGGAGGCTGCTATTGGCAATCACAAATAGAAGCATATTCTTTGCTATTTACTGGCATATCTTCAGAGGGTAAGAGAGAGAAAGCATCAGGATCTTTTATGTGCTTACATGATGGTAAACAACAAAGGCAAAATATCTGGGCATGTGCAGTAACAACACACTTGGCAGTCTCTAGTCTCTTGTTATGGAGCAGCATTAGCCTGGACCCAGCCCAATATACTGCTCACCTTAGTTTTTATTGATGTTTGCACATCAATCCATAACTCTACAAGACTATTTGACTTCACAATTTATTGACCTGCCACATAGGTATTTTCTTTTAGACTGATGATGTGTTACTACTCAGCTGAGTAAATATGGAGGGGTTTGTTCCAAAATGCTATATCTATTTTTGGGGGGAGAAAAAAAGAATGCTCCTGTCCTAAAAAACAACAACAAAAAAGTACTGATAAATATAAAAAAAGACATCTTAAGAATTCAGTGCACATGTCATTTTTTAAAGGTGTGTTATATTAAAGGGTCATTGTTGCTGATCCAGACACCCAAAGGCATATTATGCTGCAGAGTGACTTATTCTGCAGGTGATGTTTAAAGTGGTTGGATCCCCCACACCAGTGATATGAAATAAACCTGTAGCAAGCAACCGATTAAAGAGGTGATTTGTGTATATAGGCAAAACTATATGCACTCTGGAGTCTAGAGTGATGACAGCAGGCAGTGTGCAAGTGTTTACACTAAGTCAAACCAAAGCTGCTGGTACCTTTCAGCCAAAGGACAGAATCCACATTGTTCCTCCTGAATCTGAGGTTTGACAGCTGGCTGGAGTCTCTTTTCTAGTAGTGAGTTTTCACATGGAGGCTGAGCAGTGTGGCAGCCATATAGTCAGAGCACACTCTCCAGGGAAATGGGGACCACCGGCCCTGTCTGCCATCCCACAGACACTGTCCCTGATGTCCATGCAACATTGAGGAGACGTGTCAACCGTGACAGCCCAATAACATCCAGAGCCGTCAGCATTTCCAGGCAGATCTCATCCACCCCCAGCACCTTGCCACTACAGAGCTTCCTGACTACATCGGTGACCTCTGCCAGGGAGATGGGTGAAGACCCCCCCGAATCCTCCAGCCCTGCCTCCTCTGTGGAGGGTGTGTCAGTCGGTTTTACGAGTCTTCAAAGTGTTCCTTCCACTGTCCCACAACATTCTCAGTTGAGGTCAGGACCTCCCTATCCATGCCGCGCCTGCCCGTCCTGAGTCACCTGCTGATTTGCCAGAGCCTCTTTGAGGCCAACCAAATGTCCTTCTCCATGGCCTCTCTGAACTTCTCCCATACCCAAGTTTTTGCTTCCACAACCACTGTCGCTACAGCCCTTTTGGCCTGCTGGTACCTCGCTGCCAAGCCTGGAAGGCCTCTTTCTTCAGCCCCCCACCTTCAGCATCCACCACCAGTTCCTCGGGTTGCCAACACAACAGGCACCAACAACCATCTGACCACAGCTCAAAACTGCTGCTTCAACAATGGAGCTTAAAGCAGCTATAACCCAACAATGCATCAATACAATATCTACTGTGTGTAGCTTACTTATGAACTCTGGAAAACAATGTTGCAAAAGTGAGCTGTTGCAAAACATCAGCAACTCAAGAGATAAAAAAATGCACATGGATGTTAAGTGTTTTTTTTTGTTGTTGTTGTTCAAATACATCTTTCTGTTGAACGTCTGTTGAGTGGTTACTCATCATCAGATTGTTTGTTTTTTTGCAATGTGGGTTTCTGTTTTGCTTGTTGGATGGTTTTACTCAGTGACTCAGAGGAGGCAGGTTGCCTGCCACCAGGAGGTCCTGTTTTAAAGCAGACAAACCCCACCCACCCAGCATGTCATTGGCCGACTGAGAACCCTTAAGCAAGTAGCTAAGCTACAACCAGAATATTCAGTGAAACTTCTGCCAGACCCATGAAGTTCAAACAGATACACTGTTAACAAGGCACTGAACGTGAAAACAAAAATGAACAATTGACGTGTTAAGGTGGGGCAGGGTGGATGATTCTTACTGAGTTGCCTGGGCTGCCGTCGGTGTACGTCTCTGTTTTGGGCTCCACAGCCAGTTCAGCGTCCAGGATCTTGTCCACAGGCATCTCCTCATTGAAATTGCTGGTAGATTCCACCTCGTTCTCCCCCCGCTCCTTCCCACGCTGCCTCTCTTCCTGTACCGCTGCATGCACAGAAAAATGGAAGGTCAACGGTCACATGTTAAACATCCTGGAAATGATATCAGTGACACCATGATGTAACAACCACAGGGAAACAATCTAACAGCGTTGTAGTTTCAGAATAAATACAGCTTTAAATAATATACCATGCACTATGTCTGGGTAATTTATACAATAATACATCTTGATTGGGATATGAGACTAGCTACTGTCTGGGATTTTTTACGTCATAATATCATGATGTGGCGTAACTATTATCTTCCTGGTTTTAAAGACTGTATTACAGTAAAGGGATGCAATGTCCTGAATATATCAGATAGACTGTTGTTGCTGTTGTTCTGTTATTTGACTCATACCCACATTACTGATGATTATCATTTATCAAGAATCTCTTGTGTGTAAATAGATTATGAAAGCACCAACAGAGATCCCTAAAGTATCACAACATTAATATCATGGTATCTGGTCAAAGACTTATTTGTTTTTGTCCATCTGGTCCAGCTCATGCTCCTTAAATGTATGTGACAGAGCATCATACACACACCTTCTCTCTTCATGCCCATGGCCAGGCACTTCTGGTAGCGGCAGTATTGGCAGCGGTTGCGCTGGCGCTTGTCAATCAGGCACTCCTTGCTGTCTCGACACGTGTAGGTAAGATCTTTACGGATGGTCCTCTTGAAGAAGCCTTTGCAGCCCTCGCAGCTGTACACACCATAGTGCTTCCCTGCACAAACAGCACACAGCGTCAGCACTGCTCTGAAGCAGCTGCATCTCCCACTGTAGGGATGTCACAAGAATCAATACTTAGATACCAAGTCAATGCCACAATTTTGAAAACGATATCAAAATCGTGTTTTTGCTTTGACACAACTTGACACCTCACTCTGTAACAGTGCTTTTATTCTAACATAGCCTTAGAGACTTGAAACACTTAAAGGAGCAGTCATGCTTACAGGACAGTAAATCAAAAACAGAGCACATAATCACACCATTGTATGGTTATTATTATTATTATTTTCTGCTACAGCAGGAAATTTAATACAGTTCTTCTCATTTGAAATAAGTATTTGGTTTGTCTGTTTTACTTTCTACTTGGCTATAGGCCAATGAGGCACAATGTTGAATGTTAATGTTGCCTTTATGTTTAAATACTTGAAAAAACACATACCTTCTGTTTACTTATTACATTAAAAATGTGCGTGCTGAAGAGGATTTCTGTGTTTGCCATATTGGTATCAACTATCAGAATTCTGGTATTGTGACGTCTCTGTTTCACTGTTAAAGGAGGATGTGAATTTGATTTCATTTCTGTGGAATGAGGCCTGAAAACATGTTGGCATATACTGAAAAAGACCTTTGTTAATACTTTGACATCAAAACATAGTCTCTGTCCTGGTTGACTTGGTGATGTTTGCAGTGGGTGAGAGAAGAGGTTCGCCAAGACCCCCCCCCCAACCACATAACCAGCCGTATCCACCCCCACCCTCACCCCCCCTTACCTGAGGAGCGATCCCCGCAAATGGCGCAGATGTGCTTTGACATTCCCCCGGGGCTGGTGCACTGGTAGTTGATGTTTCCCAGATTCTGTAGGCCCGGTGGAGGCTTGATGTCCTCCGAGCTGCTAACACTATTCATTGAGTTCATCTGAGGATGACAGGAGGGCAGGGACAGAAGAGAGAGAGTGAAAAAAAAAGAAAGGAAGTTGGGGTGGCCAGAGTTGAACGGAACAGAGAAGGAGAGAAAGAGGGGAAGTATGACTGAAAAAGTGTGAGTCAGTCACCTCACTCTCTCCCTTCCTCTATTTTCTCACTTGGTCTTCCGCTCACCCCTCTTTTCTCCCCACCCACATACTTTATTGTGAAAGTGTCTCAGGGTGCGATCACATGCTCGGCTAAGAGGGAGGGGCTCTATTTTCTCTGTGTGAGGCCTGCCATGCAGGTTTTTAATGTTTGTTGACAGGGAGAGGCGTTTGAGAAGAGCCCGGGGCAAGTCACGTGTACGGAAAGCGCAGTTCTCCGTCCCAAACAGCAGAGGTCGCTCGTGTGGAGTCACCCGGCTTCTGAGAGTGAAGCGAATGTTGAAATTATAAGTTGAAATCAATGCTTTGACTTAAAATCTACACACAATTCATGGTGTACAAAAACCTGATTTTATTTGGTAGCAGTGTGTATGAAACAGTTGAATTTAATTCTCGAATAAGCATAAAACATTGATCTTTTACCTATTCCATCAGCATTCAAAACAACAATTTTACAGTCTCTTATCATCTTTTTGCCCTTTGGCCCTCAGCCCACTGGTGGGATCTATACTTATTGCTTGCACATGCATTTCTGTTTGTTTGTATTTGTTAATTTGTTTGTTTACGTGCAAACGTCTGTTCCAACCCGGGAAAACAATGTTGACCTACATATGCCCTTCTGTCCTATATATTCGATGCACCGTGGCATATAGGACATCCTTCCCACAGTCACCTCAGGCTCTTCCTATCGTTTATTTATGACGCGCTCTCTGCTCTGACAAACCTCTAATGGCAGCCTGAACTTAGGCCTGCATGGCTTTGACCTTACAGAAGAGGAGAGCCAGCGCACAAGAAAGAGGAACTACTTTTTCTGTCCTGCTGTTGCCCCTTAACGCTCTTTTTCTCCCCCCCCTCTGCTTCTGTCTCGCAGCAGATGCCCCTAAGGCAGACAGTCACAGTTAAATGAGCATTCAGCCCCCTGCTTATGCCGTTGCTGGTGACTCAATGGCAACCGGCTATTTCCCTCCACACACTCCTCGGCACGCTTTTCACATGTAATTTACATTACACCTGTGTGTCAAAGAAGCTCATGTGCATCCTAATAGTGGCTCGGACATGCATGCCGGTCCAGTCGTACAGCATGCTGTGCATACTGAGGGCTACAAGCATTGTCGATATATTATTGATGCTTCATATATTCTTAATACAACACATGGTTTGAACAACATGCTGCATCGTACTGTACAAGGAACTTTTACTTCTGCCTGCGTAGCACCACCAACACATACCATTTCTGTCCAGAGAAAACCTTGCATCTCCAAAATATCAACTTTTCAGGAACCAGCCTTTTTAGCTTGACCTCCATGCAATTTTAGGCTGAAAGGGTCTCGTGACACCAAGCGTTCATGTGAAAACATGAAAATCACTACAACTGGGCTTGCAAGGTTTTTGGTATTGGAGTTACTTTGGCCACCATCAGCACAGGGCTTTCACTTGAACTTCAGTATGAACAACAGTATGCTTTACATGGCAGACTCAGCTGATGATGACATGGTCGGTGCTGTGTTGTGGCCTGAGAATGGCAAGTGGTGAAAAGAGGGCCACGCACCATGCATTTGAACCCAGATGGCCCGTGAAGACAGATTCATACTATCAATGAAGCAACATGTATCATTGTCTGCTGTGCCCTGCAGCACTGTCTTTGTTGCAGCCTCTGAGGCCTCTATAGTGAGTAAATGCATGAGTGAGTGAGCGAGTGAGTGCGAGAGTGAGTGAGCGAATGAGCGAGTAAATGAATGAGTGAGTAAGTGAGTGAGTGAGCAAATGCGTATTCGTCTGCTACATGCAGCAGAGTCTGTAGGTTTTTGTAGTTTATTTAATTAGGCGCTCCAAGGAAACAGCTCCATTGGCGCTCTGTCTTGCAGTCCATTGTGCCAGACAGTGAAAAGGATAGGCTTCTGGATGTTGTTATTTGTTGTTTATACCAGCTGAAAAGATGCAACAGCACTCACCCACCAAGCCCCACCACCCTCCAACCCCCATCTATCAGTAGGGCTGGGTACCCAACTTACTATACTTTTATGACACCGACCGAATTGCTACCTGCGAGTGTCAAAAAAATGAAATTTCAATACCTCAGGAATAAATCCTATCAGCATAACTGAGTCAATAAGCGTGCAGCATGCTTGTACCAAGATCTTATAATTCTGGTGGTAGGCTGTCTAACGTTACACATTGTGCAGGCATGCAGGAAAAACACTACGTTACACCCAGACGCGTAACAAAATCGATCTTATAACGAGATTTTATAAAACTGGTATCAGTACTCCGTATCAAAGTCAAAGAATTGCTACCAGTATTAGGGTTCGAAAATTTCTGAATGATAGTCAGCCCTACATACCGGGCCTCACAGATAAGAGGAACTGTGTCGTTATGGTTAACAATCTTTTTATAAAGATCTAGATGAGCAGATAAAGGGAGACGAAAAAAAAGAGCAATAGAGATATATAAAGAGTAGGAGAGAGACACTGTCCGTTTCTCTCGCCTACTTCTCTCTCCTCTCCTTTCTCTCTCTCTCTCTCTCTCTCACTCGGGTGCCTCAGTAATTCATTAAAAGGCTAATAGTTGGACTGCATCTTAAGTCCCCTTGCATGAGAGAGCAGTAATGTGGCACTAAGGGCTGACCTTTTGGGCGAGAAGTTTAAAGGTCACGGGGAGGGTAGGGGAGGAGAGGGAAGCCGGGGTGTGCAGCCAGGGCATTCGGTCCAAACACACACTGGATACGGCTAACTTTCAGCCTCCTGTCTGCTGCTGGAGATTCCAACCATGAAAAGCGCACGATCGACCAAAATACAAGTGTTGATGCTTTAATGCAGTTGGCCCACACCAAAAGTAGAAATTTTCTGGTACATGAGCTCCTCTTGGTGAGGTTGAGAGCTCAGAGAGAGGTCAGCGATGAAAACAAGCCTGGTGTTGACTGGCGTGCTTCTAATTAAAACGCACAGATGAACGCCGGATCAAATGCACTGATGCAGATGTTGACACATGGAGCCCTGCTGCTCTTGTTTTGAATATTCTGTATTTGTCAATGTCCGTCTGAACATGTGAGAGCGTCTAAAAGGCAACACCTGATCACAAATACAAGTTCTATCCAAACAACAGAAAAAAAAAAAAAAATCCAGGTGCTTAAAGGAATAATCCACCATTAAACGCTTTAAACATTGTTGGTGATGTCTATTGCACTCTTGAATTGTTCTTTGGTGAAGTATTTCTCTTATTTCGGTGAATAACTGGCCAAGCACTGATGACATGATGTCATTTTTTCCACTGACAGCAGTTTCAAGAAACCAGAGTACAGCACAGCCATGGCTTAATCCTTGCAGATCTGCTGTCAATAGCAAAATACAATAAACAGCTTTTTTTGTAATTTGAGCAAATGTGCACAGCATTATTTCCCACTCCAGTCTCCACTCTCATTCTTTCTGAACTGCTTAAACCTACTATTGTTTACTATTTTTTTCTTTACATATAGCACCCAGAGGTAAAAACTCATTCAGGTCAATGTAAGAAATCATGATGAAATGAAACATAGTCTTTTCACCTTGTTGGCTGTTTTTCCATGCCATAACATACACCAATTTAACAATAAATGGCAATTGTTTTTGTGTATTTTTTTTTATTATTATAGAAAAATCCCATTACTTTCACTCCTTAGAAAATGATGTATTTTAATTTCCACCTGCAGGCAAACATAAATATTCCAACCAACAATATCAACACAGATTTTGAACAATCCTTGGCACCTTGGCCTGTCTCATTCTACAAGGGAGTGAGAGATCGTGGAAGGTAAATTACCATGCTTCATCACAATAAAGAATAACAAAAATTCTGCAGTGCAATGACCATCTCGAATTGATAACACCTAAAAGTCTATACAAGGTGCATTTTTTTTTTCTTTTAGCCCGATAACACGAGTCTAAAGTGAAGCACCACAGGCTGAGGCACCTGTTAGACCTTTAAGTCCTTATCTGTCTAATGACCATCAAAACAACACACACATCGTCTCACCTGTGGACTGTTGAGGGCTCCAAAGTTCATGCTGGGCGTGGAGGGCAGCGATACGGAGGGCGAGCCCAGAGATGAGGTGATGACAGAGTAGGGCGAGGCCAGGCCGTTCATGGGCGAGCCCAAGGTGGACATGGGGGACGGCAGGGGCCTGGAGGTGCTGATGACCGAGGGGTGGCCCACCATGCCACCCATCGGAGGGGGGTGGGTGTGGGCCGTGCTCATTGGCCCTGAGGAGTCTGTGGGGAAGAAGGAAAGGAGTGGCGTGTCAGAGAAACAAGCTGTGGAGACTTAATGGTGCGAAGCAAAAGCATGAAAACACGAGAAAAGCATCGAAAACGCACATCAGCCTCCTTCAAATCACAACAAATTCAAACTGATAGGCCAAGAAGAGGTGCAAGACAAACGATAACCACTAAATGTCACGTTATAAATCAATGGAAAGTGACAGTAGGTACCACATTTCCATGCAAACAGGTCATATATCTGGGCTAAAGTTAATGTTCACATGAGATCAAACAAGCTGGAAACTTTGAGCGAATATCGTTGACTAATACCGCCATTCCCTGTGCGACGTCGCGTACATATGCCTACACAGAACAAAGCCCACATGATTTTGGTCACACAGTGCTGACTTCGCTTTGCATTCATTGATGTAAAGTGACAGGCTGGCATTTACATAGATGACCTATTTAGGAAAGCTGCCAGTCAACAGGGTAACGGGGCGTGGTGTGTAACCTCATGCATGTAGCTGTGAGGACATTCATCATCGCTGAAAATTACAGCGAGGACATACACACATGTGCGCGTTTTAACACACAAGTCATGTACTGTCATAAATTACACTACATTAAAATATCCTTCTATATTAAAATAAAGCCATATTAATTTCTAGACCAATATCAGTATTTCAAAGGAAGTGAATAAACTGTGAGGTCTGAGCAAATGTTGTTGATATCGAGCACCATGCTGCCCTATGTACTAAGAACACTTGGATTACTCCGAATGCATCAGACTGCACACACACACACACACACACACACACACACACACTGCATGACACTTGGCTCAGCGCCACTGGTCTTAGTTAAATGTCACATTCCTGAGTTTGAGGGGTGGGGGTTGGCGTGGGTGTGTACCAAGAGGGGGGTGGGGGGGTTGGGCACCTGTAGGACCAGCACCACGACACACACTGATACACAAGCAGCAGCCACTCCACCTCTCCCTGGCTTTATATCATTCTCCTGAGCCTCCCTCGGTGTTGAGACTGGCACGCTGTGCTGCATTAAAGTGACACTGCAGTTTAGCTGCACCAGGCAACTTTGCTCCAAAAGGCGGATGGAGGTTTGAAAAATTTCAACATCAATACCAAGAAATACTGCGGCATGATGTCATACACAGCACATAATACACTTATGTTTACCAACCTGGTCTATGATCGCTTCATACCAACGCAGTCAAAATATTTGATGTAGGTGAGTCCAGGTTTCTCTGGATGAAACACTTGCTCACTGCTCTTTAGGAGACAATTTGTTTTTTGCTCTTAAATTTTGATTCATCACTGTCTTGTGCATGATGAGGAGTCCATATCTAACTACATTAATTTATTAGACAAATAGAGCTCAGTATAGCAGTCATCAGCCGTTAGGGGAGATTGGGCACTCAACTCCATGACTCACACGTAGACGTGTATTTTTATTCTTGCCTTGTTTAGCATTCGGTTTTCAGCACTTGCACACCCATACAAGTCCCTGAAAAGTCAACTAGAAACACGAGCTGGAAAGAAATTGTGGAAGTATCAGAGGAAAATCAGATTTCTAACACATAAGGGTGATTTTCAAGCGTTAATTTTGCCCGTTTGCAATTTATAACAAGAGTTGAGGGCAAAAAGCCTTAATGTCAGAGGTGAATGCACATGCCAAAGAGACAAGTAATAATACTGGTTTATAAGTGAGATACCACTTTAATTTAATGTCAGTGGATTTATACCAGTTAGGTGACCCCTTTGCCCCAAGACAATGTGGTCTTTATTAACCAAGATGGACTGTATTAAACCTCTTAATAATCTTAATCTTAAATAAAACTCACTTTGAAAGACTTGCTTTTATTTTTTATTCATAATTAACTGCTTTTGACCTCCCCTTGCCTTGCTTTGTATATTTCTTACTGTGCTTGCATTGCTTTTGCTGTCAGTTTTAATTGTTTTGATATATAAAGACATATAAAAATAATGCCATCAAAAACCTATATAACCCTGCAATGTTTAACTGTCAAAGGAAAAGCTCCAACGTACACACTGCATGTTTATTTCTTTGGTTTCTAGCTTTGGGAAATAATTATTCATGTTCACAAATACTAAAAGTGATTTTGGTTTGTAGGCTTTTAAAAGCTCAAAAGGACAGCTTGATAAATATTTGTTACTCCGATCCTTAACCTTTGATGGTGATTAAGTCTCTGTTAGTTTCCTGCGTGCTGGATATGAGACGGATAAACTCTCGAAACGGAGATGGAAAGTTTTGGTATTATGAGACAACATGAGCCCCTCTAATAAAATATTACCCTATCATTACTTCAAGGAATTGGGAAATAGAGAGGAATGTCACAATGTCTGCCTGGACATTGCAGGGTTTTTACCCAGAATCACACGCACTCACTCAAACACACACTAAAACACACAGCTGGCCATTCACTCCCTCTTAGTATGCCAGGGAACAGATGTTGTGCAACTTCCTGTTTAGCATGAGGACTACAGCCTCCACCCCCTTTCTCACTTCGCCTCTCTCCATGAGCGATCCCTTGCAAATATGTATCTGGGCCTCTCTCTCTCTCTCTATCCCAAAGAGCTGATTGGATGGGAGGGTTTTACTGCACTCAAGTCCAGTAAAAAGAGGTTTGGCGCTTTGTAGGTTTATTGTTTATTATTTTTTTTATGGTTGGAGATAGAGAAATTCTCCACTGTGGGATAAATAAAGTTGAACCTCTCCCACTACTGCTACCAATTCACCTCAGTGTCAGTTCTACTATGATGGCAGCATATGCGCAACTTTTTGGAGTGCAGATTTATCTAATGAGCGAGCTTATGTAATGGACCAGCACTGTACAGCATGTACTGTGTCTGATTTTGTGCACTGACCCCAGTTTTTATGTGCATGACAAATTCCCCTCGGGGCTAGTAAAGATCTATTCTATTCTAGAGGTGCTGAGTAGGAGATATAGTAACGGGGCCGTAGTCTCCACGGCCAACAATGTGCCAGCATTCTCTCTCCGAGATCAAGAGCAACAAGTATCCCCACTGCCCAGGCCAGAAGTCAAAGATGACAAGATGAAGCTGCTTATGTGCACATCTGAAAAAGCAACCGGGCAGAGTGGCCGGGTTGACCGGCGTTAACTCGAAGAAAAGGCTCAAATCTGCACTCTGATGTATTGCTACAAACAGATAATTTCTTTTATATTGTGTGCAATGTGTTGACCAACAGTTCAGCCTGTGGCAATGAGCAACTGTGGTCAAAGTGATCCTCCCAACTATGAAAATTAAATTCGCTACTACTAGGGGCAACGTACCAATTCTTGCCGTGCCTTTTATGCAATAATGTATCCACATTTTCTCATAGATCTGAGACTGGAAACACATAGTGATGCTCCAGTCCAGGTATTGAAATCACTTTATAAATGTGCACAAATTAAAATATGCTGAACAGAGAGTTGGACAAAGGGAACAGAATCTGGTCACTGGCTCAGTGCTACTAATAATAAATTAATTTCATGTTGTTGGGAACAAGCATAAGACACTAATTCAAACTCAGCTTGGGGTTGGATTCAAACTAGAAAATAGATGGGGACCGACACAGATAACTGTGTTTTCTCTCGACCTGAAAAGTCGCCATGTCTGCAGTGCAGAGGGGAGCACAACAGCGCCCAGACAGTCAGCTGGTGGGATTCCTCAAAGGGAATAGACAGCGAGGTGAGCATGCTTTGTGAAGGGAGTGCGTGTGTGGAAGGAAGCCAGCATGTTCACAGGAGGAAGCGCAAATCGGCCGAGTGCGGCTCAACGGGGTTATCCTTGAATGACCCGCGTCAACCGGCTGTTCCACCTCCATTCTATGTAAATCACCTCTGTACAAAGACGGCTCTGGAATGTATGTGTCTGTGTGCTGCCATTCACGTTTCACAGCAGAGCCTCGAGAGTGAAGACAGAAAAATACAGGCGCTGAAGAGGGCCTCTATATATGGCTTAATAAGCTACAATAAACTTTGGGACCCTGCAGGCGTTCCAACCTTGGCCTGTGTTTTCATGTTTCCAGTGTCTCCTGTAAGTCTTTGTCAGAGGCCATCCTGTACAGCGCCGCAGCACTCCAACCTTCAATTTGAGGGAAAACAAACAGACAGAGTGGTGTAGGGCACCTTTGACCCCTGGCACTGCAAATCAAAGGTCGCCTGTTGCCAAACTCCTGAACCAAGTTCAAAAGAGCTCCTATCTGTAGTGCACCATGAGGAACTAAAAAGACACAGACTTTATGAGTGACTAAAACAATGCCATTAAAGAGTAGGAGATACAGATTTAAAGCGAGTGACTTTAAGCAGCAAACGTAGGAAATGCACAGGGATTTGTCTTGGTGACACTGGAGCAGACGCATAGTGACAGCTGACGACTTCTTGGGCTATACTGACACACATGGTTCAAGGACATCAGGGAGCTGCGTACAGGGCAGAAGACAAATGCAAGACACACTGTATTGTACATTAACCCTATCACTCTATGTATACACCTACAACAATATCTAGCTGTGTGCATTCAAACAGAGTAGCATCCAGTAGGGCTGCAGCTGTGCAAAACAAAATGCTTAACCCTATAAAGCCTGAACTATGAAAGAATTGGCAGAAAATTCCAATTTTTTGAAATTGAACCCTTTATTTAGTCCTATAACAAAATACATATATATATAAAAAATTTAAAAAATATGTTATTACACAACCTTTCTGGTATATGATATATGATATGTATTGAAGTGCCAATGGTATGGTCCAGGGTGAACAGGGGAAGTGTTCAAAGGTATACAACAGTATTTTGGTCAAGTATTGATTAAACTGAAAACGAAAAACGGAATTGAAAATGTGTATCATATATGATACGAATGCCTTTAAAGGGTTAAAGCCACTCATAATGAATCACATGTGACTATACTGTCAATTTGTGAACAAAAAAAAAACCCCAAAAAACTTTACCATCAAAACAGCTATGTAGATGTCATTAGACGATTGCTTATGTAAGATTACCACTCCTAAATAACTAACCCTCATGGCACGGCAACAGATGAGAGTTTGCAGTCACAAATGTGTCCTATTGATCTGGTGAGCAGCAGATTTGAAAAGAAACACACATCAACAACCACAAACCCTTTAAATCCCTCACTGTTAATTACCAGGTTGTGGCTGGATGGAGCACTCCACTGTGTGGTAATTCAATAAGCCCACGGCCCACTAACTAATAATATCTCCTGTCTGGACAGCCGAGTGTGTGGTGGCGGCGGCGGTGAAGGAGGGGTGGCGGTGGGGAGGGGTGAGGCACGTGGTGGCGGCAGAAGATCTAGCACTGAAAGACGCAAGGCACATCAATATCTATCAGATTAGCCCCCTATAAAGAACGAGGCAAATCCCCAGCGTGTGCATCGATTTGCCCGTATGAGTTGGCGTTTACATTTGTTTGTGCGTATGTGTGCATGTGTGTGTGTATGTGTGTGTGTGCGTGTGTGTGTGTGTGTGTGGCTGGCAATACTGTGAGCCAGTGACAGAGAGCAGAACGCATCCTAAAGCAATCAGAGGGACGGCCTGTGGAGCTCATTAGATACAGCGGACATGTAATTAAGAAACCTCTTCGCTGCCAAACCAACTCACTAGCAGTGGCCACGGGCTCCCCTCTGACACACACACACACACACACACACACACACACACACACACACACACACACACACACACACACACACACGCACACACACACACGCAGGCACACCCACATGCATACATTCAAACATACAGCACAAGCGCACACCATCGCCGTCCGTGGCGCGCGTACGAAGGCAAAGCCCACCAAATCATCTGCACGCGCTCGCACAAAAATCGCCACCCTTAAAACATTCATTTCTTTGCTAAATGAGGTTGATGTCTGATCAATTGTGTCAGTAAATCCTCTTATCCCCGGGTAAGTATCTGCAGCTCGGCAGGCCAGCTGTCAAGAAGGTGGGAGGCCGAGGAGGAGGGGGTGGGACGGGGATGGTGGCGGGTGGGGTGGGGTGGTGGGGGCGTTAGAGCCAGGGAAGAAGCCATGGAGCAACAGAGGGGATGGATGGATGGAGGGATGGATGGAAGGATGGGGGGAGGGCATTGTCCCACTCCAACACAGCTTCTCTCCCCTACACTCACATGATCCCACCACACACTGCTAATCTCTCCAGCTGGCGGAGGACATTAGATCATAAATTGAGAGAAGCCCATGTTGTCGGCCGATGATACCGAAAAAAAGGACGTTTGAGAAATAAAAGTCAGATAAACCACAAACTCTGAGCGCCTATACATGAAGAAAAATAAAGGAGAAGGATAAACGATATATATGCGCAAACCCTTTTTTATATCACTTCAAGAAATGAACGACACGTTTGCTATAGGGACACCACTTTTCTTGAAAATGTGAACAGGTTGTAGCAACATGCAGAAGGCTCTGAGCGAGTGAACCTCAGTGACCCCAAACTCAGTCCTATAGTGAACTCACATGCTTCCTCAAACAACTCTCCTCTCTCTCTCTCTCTCTCTCTCTCTCTCTATGATTTCCTTTAACATGACTTTGTGTCAAGAAAAGGTTGCCTTGTTCAACCCCCTGACACACTGCATTTCCACATCTAGGCCAAAGCTGCTGCCTTGTCCTCACATCCACAAACACAGACTTGTCAGTGGAAGTTTTCTTTTTTTTTTTTTTTTTTTTTTTCTTTTACTTAGAAGCAGAGGATCAATGAGCAGGCCAGGGCTGAGACAGACAAGAGATAAAAGATTTGTTTTTTGAGCGATAAAGTTGGAAACTCAAACAACAGCAGCTCCAGCCAGGCCCAAGCAAATGATTCGGCTCACGCAGACAGAACAAGCTGGCCGAGCGATTCTTCAAAAACAAACAAACAGCAGGAGGGGGACGAGCAGGCCCAATGCAAACCCCAGTGACCCCCACCTCCCTCCCCACCCCATGTGGGCCTGTATGATGAGCTAACCCCTGCTAGATTTCCTAGAAGCAGTCTGTCGCTGTTCTGGGTACGGAGAGCCTGCTGGGACACAAGGGGGTGGGTACGTGACGGCATATTCCTGTGTCACTGTTGTTCCGGAAACCCAGGCACACGCAAACACAAACACACACCTGACCTGTCCTATCCTTCGCTGGTGACCCACTGAACCTGACCGGGACGGCTTGACCCCTGAACCTGTGAACTGATCCAAGACAGCCAGGCCACATAGCCAGCCATTCAGCTCAAGCTATGTGAGTCTAATCAGTAAGGAGGCAAAAAAAAAAAAAAAAAAATCTTCACAATAATAACAGCCTCCTATATGATGATGAAAATGATTTCTTGTCGAGGGGAAAAGATGAATAGAAAAAGTGAGAAAGACCAAGATGGACAAAACCATGCTTCAAAAGAGGATTAAGAGAAAATGAGAGAGGTATATCTCCATGTATTTTTTTTTTTTTTTTAAACATATATCCCCATTATTCCGTAGGGGCTTAAAAAGTATTCTTCACATTTTTCCATCAGCATTAGCTCAGAGTATTACGGCTTTAATCACAGCTGTGTCAAAACCGCTGCTGTGCCGTGAATGGAGAGAGCGTAACAGAAAATGCAGATTTCCCAGCATGGATGTGCAACAAGAGATGTGGATTAACACGGAGGCGGCGGTGATATTCTGCGCTATTCTAGACCCAGATCAGAGGCCGGGCCGTGCTTTTGTGATGCTGTCTCCATCCTCGATCCTCGACCCCGACCCAGGCCTGGAAAACCCACTGCCCATCTCTGAATGTTTTTCAGTGATGAGGTATTGTCGGCTGTTATTGACAAGAACATGCTTAGCTCAAGGACACTAGACAAAAGAGTCAGTGGTCCACTCTCTATATGCTGCACACACACACACACATGCGCACACACACAAAGCCTGATAAATAGGCTAACTACTTTGTGCGTGCAATCAACACCTCCCACACATCTCCAAACACAGGAAAGGGGGGAAAAAAACTTAGCAGAGAGAGAGAGAGGGTTGATGGAAAGATGCAGAGTGATGGACAGCAGACACAAACAGAGATAGAGGGAGCGTGATGGGGAGGAGGGGGCAAGTGTTGAGAGATGGATAAAGACGGACATAAGGAAGAGAGGGTGGGAGATGGAGAGTCCTTCAGATAAAGAGTATCACCTCACTGGCCACACCTGAGACCTCAGTGAGTCAGCAGTTTATTGATCTTAATGTGCAAAAGCAGTGCCTTGTATAAAACAGCTCTGGTGCTTTTAAAAGCAGCATGTTAGGAGTGGGGCTTGGTGTTGCCAGGGACCTCATGATACACTATATCTATACCTATATAAATATAGATATAGATAAATAGATATAGACATATATAGAGATACATACATACATAAATACCACAGACCGAAATAACTTCCAATATGTTTTAGAAGGGGGAAAATCATTTCAAATGGGGACCCATAGCTTAATGGAAGTCAATTTGGGAGTCTCAAGAAAAAAAAAAAAAAAAAAAAAAAAAAAAAGTAAAAACAACTGAGCTAGTGTGGCCCATGAAGCTGAAGCTAAGAAACACCTGCTCTCTTTGCACATATACCTAACCATATCTGTCTTTATAGATAGATAGATAGACAGATAGATAGATAAGCCTGTACATTGCCATATTCCACAAAACTGAATGAAAATGTATGAATAGTACTTAAAATACAACTTACTGCATGCCACCTGAGTAGATTAAAAAAAATACTACATGTGATATGATAAACTGGGTGACAAAATAACTCAAAACTGTTTAATTCAAACCTAACACTGTAATTTACTAAAGCAGAAGTAGCACAACACACTTAAACAACACAGTGCATAAAATCACATGAAAATGAAATGCATAAACAATACATGTCGATACAAGGAACGGGAGAATAAATACAATATTGCAAAAACAAACTCCATGATACTCAGCTGTTTTCTGTTCTGTTTTTTTTTGTTCGGCTCTAGTTTGGAGTCAATAAATCTATGAAGTCTGGCCAGATCACAAGCCCTCCTGAAGTTTAAAAAAAAATCCATCAAAACTCCATCAAAAACACTTGAGAAATCAGTCACAGAGGATTACACAATAAATTTATGTTCTGACATCGCCAATATGGAAAATCTAAAAGCAAACCAGTTCCACAGACGCAGAGGAACTGACTTTGAAACTAAAAGGATTTTCCTCTAAGAAGATTCAAAATAACTTGTTGAAATAGTGCGCAGCAATACACGGCATTAGAAAGATGCATCTGTCCGCCTGTTTCCACTGTTGAGTTTCTCCTCATGCAGACAAGCGCAAAACTTCTGCAAATGATCCCTTCACCTGTCCGGACAGATTTCACTCTGCATCCGTGATTTGCTCTGATTTTTAGCCAACAAGAACAGACACACAGAGACCGGACAAAGCCTTGCTACTCACAGTGGCCATAACCCGACTCCCTCCCGGGACTCCCTCCAGTTGCAGGTGATGCCACGGGGTGCCACATGCTTTGAGGTTTAAGCAAGGCACCAGTAGGGTGCCAAACACCCGGGACCGGGAGACAGCCTCTCGCCTTGGCCCGGGGACAAGCAGAAATGACGCACCAAGCTGATACGCTGGACTTCCACCGTCAGTCAACTACTTTCCAAGCAGGCAGGACAGAACGGGGACGGAAGGAACGACAGGGAGGGAGGGGGGGGGACAGCGGAGCGGAGGAAGAGAGGCGGAGTCCACCCACGTCGTTTATGGGATTACCCAGATTATCCTTCCCCAGAGATCAATCCCACAGGAACTGTTTGCTGCCTGACTGCTGCACAGATCAGCTCCTCTCCTGCGCACTCACCTCCCCTCCCTCCCTCCCTCCCTCCCTCCCTCTCTCTCTCTCTCTCTCTCTCTCTCTCTCTCTCTGGCTGTCTCTCCCTCTGGGTGTTGGTAAAACTATCTGTACAGAGACATCTGTTGTGGTGGCAGAGCTGAGTGTTGGGAGGGGGGCACGGACACTTCAGAGTACAGTAAAACCACTAGTCTCCGATTACTCCGTCTTAAAAGGGTTCAAGACCGGAGAGCATGGGAAGACGGAGACAGTGCAACAGTGTGGTTTTGTGATAATGCTGTTTTTCCAAAGATGTCGGTATATTGTGTGTCTGTGTATTATCCTCTGAATACTGCTCGCCAACTCCCTGTCTTATATGTAAGCTGCCTAAATGGGACGTGAGCACTATGTTTACAAGATAAGGAGGTGACAAGCATTGGCCAGGGGCTAAATAAGAATTCTATCTCTCCTCTATTCTATCTCCTTCAAAACATCTGTAATTCCCCATGATGTGCTGAAGTAAATGGGCCAGTGTACACGCTTATTAGCAGTATAGTGGCACACTGAGCACTGCCTGTGTGCTTGTGTCACTTTGTGCCTTTAAGCACGACAAACAATGCAGTGCATTGTCGGTGTGTTTGTGAGTGTGTTTAACAAGTGTTTAACAAGAATAGCATTCCAGGAAGCCAGGAACTGTCTTTTTCAATCTGCTGGGATGGTCAAGCAAACATACAGCAAAGCAAAAACCCAGAGCCAAACGCAGGCCAAAAATATACTCTAAAGGCAATGAGGAACAATACATGACAAACTGTCAGGCAAGCTAAATAAACTGCAAAACCCAGGGGGGCATTTACTCCGAGTCAATGACCCTTATTAACAGTTTGCAAATACTAGTCCAGTCTTTTGTAATAATAATAAACGGCTTTGGTGAAACAAACACTCAAAATCGAGATGCATGAAGTAACAGAGGTCAGGGCACATTCCCAGCTATGGCAGTATGCCACATCAGTATGTATAAATTGCATATACATGTTATTAGAAGGAAAGTGGAAATTATTTGATCCTCTCAGACATGATCACATTTTCAGCCAGTTTATAGAGTTACGACCGTGAACAGACAGCATCTGCACTGACAAACAGCTCTAAAACCTGAGAATCCATCCCCAGTTCATGGATATATTTTACTTTCATGACTCAACAAAGTTTCTGTTGCTGTGCACCTGCAGGTAGCCGTATCGTATGTCTATATAATGCTTGAAGTAACCAGATCCCTCCAGTGACAGTAACTTGGCAAGAAACTTGGCAGGTTAACACAAGAAGAAGGAAAAGACAGGAGAAGAGGATAAGAGACGCTTGCTACTCTTTCAGCCCCGACGAATCCCACTGAGAGCAGTTAAAATAATACAGTCCTTCTTAAATTTATGCCATGTTAAAATAGTATGTCATGGCCCACATAAAACACATCAAATTAACCCTGACAGCCATAATTAGCATTCATAGATGTACCATATAATGTGAACATTGAGCTACATACCTGTCGCACAAAGTAGGGGGTGGGAATTATGGGAACATTCATTGTCCAACTTCAAAAGTTTAACCTATTTTCAATGATCCATTCCTCGTGCCTGTATCAGCACATATATACTTTTCAATAGGCGAGGATGAGAGGCACAGATAAATCAACCAATTGCTGGCCTAGTAAATGTTGTTCCTCGACTCATCTAAGGAGGAGACGGTTTTCTCTTTTTCTCCTCTTCCTCTCCTCGTGGCAGTGATTGCCTGCTGGACATGACTTTTTGTCAGAGAACACTATGATACTGACAGGAAGGAAGACCGAGCCATGTGACATGTTTGGTCTGCTGAACATTTGCAAGGAAAAGAACAAGGGGAGAAAACTATGCCCCAGAAAACAGAAATGAAAGGGAAAAACAGCAGCAAAAAAAAAAAAAAAAAAAAAAAAAAAAAAAGTTGTTTTGGCCAGCTGTGGAAAAAACAGTCATGTGTGTGCTTGTGTGCATTAGCACGTTCATGGATAGTCACTTATTTTTTTTGTGTGAGGCAGGCTTAGCATGCCGAAAATGGCACTCAGGACCCTCAACCACCAAGTGAGCCTTACAGCATGTTCTTGTTGATGGAGAGGGGAGATTTAATGAGACCAACTGAATTTGTCTGTTACTTGTTGCTGCAGTTTGTGCTCAGAGACTGCAGCCACAAAAACCTCCATGTGGTTGACCCAACTCCTAATAAATCTCCCTTCATCAATTCCATATCTATTAATTGTACCAACGAGCTCCCTTTCTTTGCATGTATTTAGATTGCTTTGGTATCGACTCTGGGGATACTGGACCTCATTAAATCATTTTCTTGCACTGCTTAAAAAAACTGTTAACCTCAATAAACAGCATCATTATGAGAAGTGAATTTTCATAGCAACTAATTTAGTGTTTCCACTTTGCTATTTTGCAGCAGTGGTGACTGGGAATCCCCCACCGATCAGGGGAGGGACTATGGATCAGCCCTCATCCATCCATCCCTCCATTCATCCCTTCATCTGAATCTCAACCCCTCATGGTTGGATTTTGACAAAACTTCAGGGAATGGTGCATCTTATTGCTCCATTCTGTCATTTTAAAAACCGGCACCTTTTGTTTATGTGTACCATATCTCCGACACTGAACTTTTATGAAACATACGGGAATGAAGCGTCTCACTGATTGGCACCACAACTTGTCAGCTGTTATGTCTGTCATGTACAATATCTTGGAAGCCATGATCCACCTTTCCCTCTGCTTACTATAAAGAAACATATTTTCCACTCAATGGCCCATTGCAACTCTGCATCTTTCAAGAGGGACGATATGAAAGCTGTTTACTTGATTTGGTTTGGCTTACATTTGTACAACTGTTTTGGTTGCAGCCTTGGTTGCTGGTACCAGTTGTAGCATTAAAACTGTCTGTACTGGGGTGGACGGTTATCATGATCATTCAAAACTGAGCCACACCTTGCATCTGTGTTTGAAAGCTGATCTGAAATGATGATACGTGTTTTATATTTCACATACTTGCTATTATTCTCTGCTTTTTGCTGTTGAGGCTCACCGTTGCTGAATTAATAAAGAGGAAAGGCTGCCAGGATTGACAGCTACAATCAGGCGGATGTAATGCATAAGTCCACGCTCGGTCCGTGGAAAACGAGAGTTAACGTGCAATCATGTGTGATATGTGTGTGTTGTTACTGCATAATTAGCAAAGCAAGGACTATGTGCATTTCATACCCAAACACGATGGAAGCCCCCGGGCCTTTCAAGGTTCTCTGCTTGATTAAAGCTGGAATTAAATCAAGGCTTTGACCTTCTTCGCTAATGACTAATTACTGACAATTAGCCCAGAGAATGGCCTCCTTACGCCCCTTCTTTTCCCCTCATCCTGTCCGCACAATTAGCACATGCACCCACACACACACGTACACACACTCACATGCAATTTGACACGTAAACACACACACTCCACAAAAAGGGCCTAAGAATAAACCAACAGTGAGTCTTAAGCGCTAATACACGTGGCAGCACTGAACAGCTGCAGGTCTCAAACTATAGAATCCTTAAGTAAACACCAATTGGGCGCCACACCTTCTACCTGTGCGGTGTGTTAAATTATGGCAGGAATTGGGTGCGTGGTGGGGGTCGACTGCACAAAGAGGAGCAGCAGCAGAAGAGCAGGTTCAATATTGCCTGGGTTTCACACTCAGCACAGTCGGATAGTCCCACCCACATTCTTTAAGTCACATGATAGCGCAGTCACATTTTGCTTTCAAATAAGCTGTGCATTACATAGGAAGATCATCTATTTGCAACTATGTAGCTCGGGTATGACAATGGTATGAGTGTGACTGGGTGTGTCTCGCGCTATCTGCTACAGTGTATGTGTGTGTGTGTGTGTGTGAGGTAGACACAAACCCCACAACAGGAAGCAGGGGAATCATTCATCCCATGGAAATGAGAGTTCACCATGCCACCATCAACTAGAATAACCCATCTCTCTCTTTCTCTTTCTCTCGCTGCCACCCCTTCTTATTTTTATCTCTTCACTCTTCATCTCCTTCCTCTTTCTACCGTACTTCCCAGATATGTGAGCTAAGTAAGAGCCGTCTCCTTTTTTTTTTCTTTTTCACTGAAAGCAGTGAGCGGGCAATCGTCAGCATGTCTACAATCACTTCCACTGTCGGGGGAAAAAAAATGCAGAAATGCTGAAAGGAAAAAAATGCTGATTCGACTTCAAGCCCAGAGCAGGCCTGTATCAAACATGCTGAAACATAAAAGGACTGGGAAAAGACTGAGTGGGTCATGGAAAGTGTTACTGAGTGAGCAATTCATGAAACAATCCACACATGATCACCAGACAGTTAATTTTTTTTTTTCTTCCTCTGCGCTGTTG